>NC_135022.1:4851087-5179212 GCF_051020955.1 Megalopta genalis
AATGTACAAATGTACAAATGAACAAATGAAGAAATGAAGAAATGAAGAAATGAACAAATGAAGAAATGAACAAATGAACAAACGAACAAATGAGCAAATGTACAAATGAACAAATGAACAAATGAACAAATGAACAAATGAACAAATGAACAAATGAACAAATGAACAAATGAACAAAGGAACAAACGAACAAATGAACAAATGAACAAATGAACAAATGAACAAATGAACAAATGAACAAATGAACAAACGAACAAACGAACAAACGAACAAACGAACAAACGAACAAACGAACAAATGAAGAAATGAACAAATGAACAAATGAACAAATGAACAAATGAACAAATGAACAAATGAACAAATGAACAAGTGAACAAATGAACAAATGAACAAATGAAAAAATGAAAAAATGAACTAATGAAGAAATGAAGAAATGATGAAATGAACAAATGAACAAACGAGCAAACGAACAAATGAACAAATGAACAAACGAACAAACGAACAAATGAACAAATGAACAAATGTACAAATGTAAAAATGAACAAATGAACAAATGAAGAAATGAAGAAATGAACAAATGAACAAATGAACAAATGAACAAATGAACAAATGAACAAATGAAGAAATGAAGAAATGAACAAATGAACAAATGAACAAATGAACAAATGAACAAATGAACAAATGAACAAATGAACAAATGAACAAATGAACAAATGAACAAATGAACAAATGAACAAATGAACAAATGAACAAATGAACAAATGAACAAATGAACAAATGAACAAATGAACAAATGAACAAATGAACAAATGAACAAATGAACAAATGAACAAATGAACAAATGAACAAATGAACAAATGAACAAATGAACAAATGAACAAATGAACAAATGAACAAATGAACAAATGAACAAATGAACAAATGAACAAATGAACAAATGAACAAATGAACAAATGAACAAATGAACAAATGAACAAATGATCAAATGAACAAATGAACAAATGAGCGAATAGGCAAATGAACGAATGAACAAATGAGCCAATAGACAATCGCGCAAATGGACAAATGAACAAATGAACAAATGAACAAATGAACAAATGAACAAATGAACAAATGAACGAATGAACAAATGAACAAATGTACAAATGAACAAATGAACAAATGAACAAATGAACAAATGAACAAATGAACAAATGAACAAATGAACAAATGAACAAATGAACAAATGAACAAATGAAAAAGTGAACAAATGAACAAATGAACAAATGAAAAAATGAACTAATGAACAAATGAACAAATGAACAAATGAACAAATGAACAAATGAACAAATGAACAAATGAACAAATGTACAAATGAACAAATGAACAAATGAACAAATGAAGAAATGAACAAATGAAGAAATGAACAAATGAACAAACGAACAAATGAGCAAATGTACAAATGAACAAATGAACAAATGAAGAAATGAACAAATGAAGAAATGAAGAAATGAACAAATGAACAAATGAACAAATGAACAAATGTACAGATGAACAAATGAAGAAATGAACAAATGAAGAAATGAACAAATGAACAAATGAACAAATGAACAAATGAACAAATGAACAAATGAACAAATGAACAAATGAACAAATGAACAAATGAACAAATGAACAAATGAACAAATGAACAAATGTACAGATGAACAAATGAAGAAATGAACAAATGAAGAAATGAACAAATGAACAAATGAACAAATGAACAAATGAACAAATGAACAAATGAACAAATGAACAAATGAACAAATGAACAAATGAACAAATGAACAAAGGAACAAACGAACAAATGAACAAATGAACAAATGAACAAATGAACAAATGGACAAATGAACAAATGAACAAATGAACAAATGAACAAATGAACAAATGAACAAATGAACAAATGAACAAACGAACAAACGAACAAACGAACAAACGAACAAATGAAGAAATGAACAAATGAACAAATGAACAAATGAACAAATGAACAAATGTACAAATGAACAAATGAACAAATGAACAAATGAACAAATGAACAAATGAACAAATGAACAAATGAACAAATGAACAAATGAACAAATGAACAAATGTACAAATGTACAAATGAACAAATGAAGAAATGAAGAAATGAAGAAATGAACAAATGAAGAAATGAACAAATGAACAAACGAACAAATGAGCAAATGTACAAATGAACAAATGAACAAATGAACAAATGAACAAATGAACAAATGAACAAATGAACAAATGAACAAATGAACAAATGAACAAAGGAACAAACGAACAAATGAACAAATGAACAAATGAACAAATGAACAAATGAACAAATGAACAAATGAACAAACGAACAAACGAACAAACGAACAAACGAACAAACGAACAAACGAACAAATGAAGAAATGAACAAATGAACAAATGAACAAATGAACAAATGAACAAATGAACAAATGAACAAATGAACAAATGAACAAATGAACAAATGAACAAATGAGCAAATGTACAGATGAACAAATGAAGAAATGAACAAATGAACAAATGAACAAATGAACAAATGAACAAATGAACAAATGAACAAATGAACAAATGAACAAATGAACAAATGGACAAATGAACAAATGAACAAATGAACAAATGAACAAATGAACAAATGAACAAATGAACAAATGAACAAATGAACAAATGAACAAACGAACAAACGAACAAACGAACAAACGAACAAATGAAGAAATGAACAAATGAACAAATGAACAAATGAACAAATGAACAAATGAACAAATGAACAAATGAACAAATGAACAAATAAACAAATGAACAAATGAACAAATGAACAAATGAACAAATGAACAAATGAACAAATGAACAAATGAGCGAATAGGCAAATGAACGAATGAACAAATGAGCCAATAGACAATCGCGCAAATGGACAAATGAACAAATGAACAAATGAACAAATGAACAAATGAACAAATGAACAAATGAACAAATGAACAAATGAACAAATGAACAATTGAACAAATGAACAAATGAACAAATGAACAAATGAACAAATGAACAAATGAACAAATGAACAAATGAACAAATGAACAAATGAACAAATGAACAAATGAACAAATGAACAAATGAACAAATGAACAAATGAACAAATGAACAAATGAACAAATGAACAAATGAACAAATGAACAAATGAACAAATGAACAAGTGAACAAATGAAAAAATGAACTAATGAACAAATGAACAAATGAACAAATGAACAAATGAACAAATGAACAAATGAACAAATGAACAAATGAACAAATGAACAAATGAACAAATGTACAAATGAACAAATGAACAAATGAACAAATGAACAAATGAACAAATGAACAAATGAACAAATGAACAAGTGAACAAATGAAAAAATGAACTAATGAACAAATGAACAAATGAACAAATGAACAAATGAACAAATGAACAAATGTACAAATGAACAAATGAACAAATGAAGAAATGAAGAAATGAAGAAATGATCAAATGAACAAACGAACAAATGAGCAAATGTTCAAATGAACAAATGAACAAATGAACAAATGAAGAAATGAACAAATGAACAAATGAACAAATGAACAAATGAACAAATGAACAAATGAACAAATGTACAGATGAACAAATGAAGAAATGAAGAAATGAACAAATGAACAAATGAACAAATGAACAAATGAACAAATGAACAAATGAACAAATGAACAAATGAACAAATGAACAAATGAACAAATGTACAAATGAACAAATGAACAAATGAACAAATGAACAAATGAACAAATGAACAAATGAACAAATGAACAAATGAACAAATGAACAAATGAACAAATGAACAAATGAACAAATGAACAAATGAACAAATGAACAAATGAACAAATGAACAAATGAACAAATGAACAAATGAACAAATGAACAAATGAACAAATGAACAAATGAACAAATGAACAAATGAACAAAGGAACAAACGAACAAATGAAAAAAATGAACAAATGAACAAATGAACAAATGAACAAATGAACAAATGGACAAATGAACAAATGAACAAATGAACAAATGAACAAATGAACAAATGAACAAATGAACAAATGAACAAATGAACAAATGAACAAATGAACAAATGAACAAACGAACAAACGAACAAACGAACAAACGAACAAACGAACAAACGAACAAATGAAGAAATGAACAAATGAACAAATGAACAAATGAACAAATGAACAAATGAACAAATGAACAAATGAACAAATGAACAAATGAACAAATGAACAAATGAACAAATGAACAAATGAACAAATGAACAAATGAACAAATGAACAAATGAACAAATGAACAAATGAACAAATGAACAAATGAACAAATGAACAAATGAACAAATGAACAAATGAACAAGTGAACAAATGAACAAATGAACAAATGAAAAAATGAACTAATGAACAAATGAACAAATGAACAAATGAACAAATGAACAAATGAACAAATGAACAAATGTACAAATGAACAAATGAACAAATGAAGAAATGAAGAAATGAAGAAATGAACAAATGAACAAACGAACAAATGAGCAAATGTACAAATGAACAAATGAACAAATGAAGAAATGAACAAATGAGGAAATGAACAAATGAACAAATGAACAAATGAACAAATGAACAAATGAACAAATGAACAAATGTACAGATGAACAAATGAAGAAATGAACAAATGAACAAATGAACAAATGAACAAATGAACAAATGAACAAATGAACAAATGAACAAATGAACAAATGAACAAATGTACAAATGAACAAATGAACAAATGAAGAAATGAAGAAATGAAGAAATGAACAAATGAAGAAATGAACAAATGAACAAACGAACAAATGAGCAAATGTACAAATGAACAAATGAACAAATGAAGAAATGAACAAATGAAGAAATGAACAAATGAACAAATGAACAAATGAACAAATGAACAAATGAACAAATGAACAAATGAACAAATGTACAGATGAACAAATGAAGAAATGAACAAATGAACAAATGAACAAATGAACAAATGAACAAATGAACAAATGAACAAATGAACAAATGAACAAATGAACAAATGTACAAATGAACAAATGAACAAATGAACAAATGAACAAATGAACAAATGAACAAATGAACAAATGAGCAAATGTACAGATGAACAAATGAAGAAATGAAGAAATGAAGAAATGAACAAATGAACAAATGAACAAATGAACAAATGAACAAATGAACAAATGAACAAATGAACAAGTGAACAAATGAACAAATGAACAAATGAAAAAATGAAAAAATGAACTAATGAAGAAATGAAGAAATGAAGAAATGAACAAATGAACAAACGAGCAAACGAACAAATCAACAAATGAACAAACGAACAAACGAACAAATGAACAAATGAACAAATGAACAAATGTACAAATGTACAAATGAACAAATGAACAAATGAAGAAATGAAGAAATGAAGAAATGAACAAATGAACAAATGAACAAATGAACAAATGAACAAATGAACAAATGAACAAATGAAGAAATGAACAAATGAACAAATGAACAAATGAACAAATGAACAAATGAACAAATGAACAAATGAACAAATGAACAAATGAACAAATGAACAAATGAACAAATGAACAAATGAACAAATGAACAAATGAACAAATGAACAAATGTACAAATGAACAAATGAACAAATGAACAAATGAACAAATGTACAAATGAACAAATGAACAAATGAACAAATGAACAAATGAACAAATGAACAAATGAACAAATGAACAAATGAACAAATGAACAAATGAACAAATGAACAAATGAACAAATGAACAAATGAACAAATGAACAAATGAACAAATGAACAAATGATCAAATGAACAAATGAACAAATGAACAAATGAACAAATGAGCGAATAGGCAAATGAACGAATGAACAAATGAGCCAATAGACAATCGCGCAAATGGACAAATGAACAAATGAACAAATGAACAAATGAACAAATGAACAAATGAACAAATGAACAAATGAACAAATGAACAAATGTACAAATGAACAAATGAACAAATGAACAAATGAACAAATGAACAAATGAACAAATGAACAAATGAACAAATGAACAAATGAAAAAGTGAACAAATGAACAAATGAACAAATGAAAAAATGAACTAATGAACAAATGAACAAATGAACAAATGAACAAATGAACAAATGAACAAATGTACAAATGAACAAATGAACAAATGAAGAAATGAAGAAATGAAGAAATGAACAAATGAAGAAATGAACAAATGAACAAACGAACAAATGAGCAAATGTACAAATGAACAAATGAACAAATGAACAAATGAACAAATGAAGAAATGAAGAAATGAACAAATGAACAAATGAACAAATGAACAAATGAACAAATGTACAGATGAACAAATGAAGAAATGAACAAATGAACAAATGAACAAATGAACAAATGAACAAATGAACAAATGAACAAATGAACAAATGAACAAATGAACAAATGAACAAATGAACAAATGAACAAATGAACAAATGAACAAATGAACAAATGAACAAATGAACAAATGAACAAATGAACAAATGAACAAATGAACAAATGAACAAATGAACAAATGAACAAATGAACAAATGAACAAATGTACAGATGAACAAATGAAGAAATGAACAAATGAAGAAATGAACAAATGAACAAATGAACAAATGAACAAATGAACAAATGAACAAATGAACAAATGAACAAATGAACAAATGAACAAATGAACAAATGAACAAATGAACAAATGAACAAATGAACAAATGAACAAATGAACAAATGAACAAATGAACAAAGGAACAAACGAACAAATGAACAAATGAACAAATGAACAAATGAACAAATGAACAAATGAACAAATGAACAAATGAACAAATGAACAAATGAACAAATGAACAAATGAACAAATGAACAAATGAACAAATGAACAAATGAACAAATGAACAAATGAACAAACGAACAAACGAACAAACGAACAAACGAACAAACGAACAAACGAACAAATGAACAAATGAACAAATGAACAAATGAACAAATGAACAAATGAACAAATGAACAAATGAACAAATGTACAAATGAACAAATGAACAAATGAACAAATGAACAAATGAACAAATGAACAAATGAACAAATGAACAAATGAACAAATGAACAAATGAACAAATGAACAAATGAACAAATGAACAAATGTACAAATGAACAAATGAACAAATGAAGAAATGAAGAAATGAAGAAATGAACAAATGAAGAAATGAACAAATGAACAAACGAACAAATGAGCAAATGTACAAATGAACAAATGAACAAATGAAGAAATGAACAAATGAAGAAATGAACAAATGAACAAATGAACAAATGAACAAATGAACAAATGAACAAATGAACAAATGAACAAATGAACAAATGAACAAATGAACAAATGTACAGATGAACAAATGAAGAAATGAACAAATGAACAAATGAACAAATGAACAAATGAACAAATGAACAAATGAACAAATGAGCAAATGTACAGATGAACAAATGAAGAAATGAACAAATGAACAAATGAACAAATGAACAAATGAACAAATGAACAAATGAACAAATGAACAAATGAACAAATGAACAAATGAACAAATGAACAAATGAACAAATGAAGAAATGAACAAATGAACAAATGAACAAATGAACAAATGAACAAAGGAACAAACGAACAAATGAACAAATGAACAAATGAACAAATGAACAAATGAACAAATGGACAAATGAACAAATGAACAAATGAACAAATGAACAAATGAACAAATGAACAAATGAACAAATGAACAAATGAACAAATGAACAAACGAACAAACGAACAAACGAACAAACGAACAAACGAACAAATGAACAAATGAAGAAATGAACAAATGAACAAATGAACAAATGAACAAATGAACAAATGAACAAATGAACAAATGAACAAATGTACAAATGAACAAATGAACAAATGAACAAATGAACAAATGAACAAATGAACAAATGAACAAATGAACAAATGAACAAATGAACAAATGAACAAATGAACAAATGAACAAATGAACAAATGAACAAATGAACAAATGAACAAATGAGCGAATAGGCAAATGAACGAATGAACAAATGAGCCAATAGACAATCGCGCAAATGGACAAATGAACAAATGAACAAATGAACAAATGAACAAATGAACAAATGAACAAATGAACAAATGAACAATTGAACAAATGAACAAATGAACAAATGAACAAATGAACAAATGAACAAATGAACAAATGAACAAATGAACAAATGAACAAATGAACAAATGAACAAATGAACAAATGAACAAATGAACAAATGAACAAATGAACAAATGAACAAATGAACAAATGAACAAATGAACAAATGAACAAATGAACAAATGAACAAATGAACAAATGAACAAATGAACAAATGAACAAATGAACAAATGAACAAATGAACAAATGAACAAATGAACAAATGAACAAATGAACAAATGAACGAATGAACGAATGAACGAATGAACGAATGAACGAATGAACAAATGAACAAATGAACAAATGAACAAATGAACAAATGAACAAATGAACAAGTGAACAAATGAACAAATGAACAAATGAAAAAATGAACTAATGAACAAATGAAGAAATGAACAAATGAACAAATGAACAAATGAACAAATGAGCAAAATGAGCAAAAGGAACAAATGAACAAATGAACAAATGAACAAATGAACAAATGAACAAATGTACAAATGAACAAATGAACAAATGAACAAATGAACAAATGAACAAATGAACAAATGAACAAATGAACAAATGAACAAACGAACAAATGAACAAATGAACAAATGAACAAATGAACAAATGAACAAATGTACAAATGAACAAATGAACAAATGAACAAATGAACAAATGAACAAATGAACAAATGAACAAATGAACAAATGAACAAATGAACAAATGAACAAATGAACAAATGAAGAAATGAACAAATGAACAAATGAACAAATGAACAAATGAACAAATGAACAAATGAACAAATGAACAAATGAACAAATGAACAAATGAACAAACGAACAAACGAACAAACGAACAAACGAACAAACGAACAAACGAACAAATGAACAAATGAACAAATGAACAAATGAACAAATGAACAAATGAACAAATGAACAAATGAACAAATGTACAAATGAACAAATGAACAAATGAACAAATGAACAAATGAACAAATGAACAAATGAACAAATGAACAAATGAACAAATGAACAAATGAACAAATGAACAAATGAACAAATGAACAAATGTACAAATGAACAAATGAACAAATGAAGAAATGAAGAAATGAAGAAATGAACAAATGAAGAAATGAACAAATGAACAAACGAACAAATGAGCAAATGTACAAATGAACAAATGAACAAATGAAGAAATGAACAAATGAAGAAATGAACAAATGAACAAATGAACAAATGAACAAATGAACAAATGAACAAATGAACAAATGAACAAATGAACAAATGAACAAATGAACAAATGTACAGATGAACAAATGAAGAAATGAACAAATGAACAAATGAACAAATGAACAAATGAACAAATGAACAAATGAACAAATGAGCAAATGTACAGATGAACAAATGAAGAAATGAACAAATGAACAAATGAACAAATGAACAAATGAACAAATGAACAAATGAACAAATGAACAAATGAACAAATGAACAAATGAACAAATGAACAAATGAACAAATGAAGAAATGAACAAATGAACAAATGAACAAATGAACAAATGAACAAAGGAACAAACGAACAAATGAACAAATGAACAAATGAACAAATGAACAAATGAACAAATGGACAAATGAACAAATGAACAAATGAACAAATGAACAAATGAACAAATGAACAAATGAACAAATGAACAAATGAACAAATGAACAAACGAACAAACGAACAAACGAACAAACGAACAAACGAACAAATGAACAAATGAAGAAATGAACAAATGAACAAATGAACAAATGAACAAATGAACAAATGAACAAATGAACAAATGAACAAATGTACAAATGAACAAATGAACAAATGAACAAATGAACAAATGAACAAATGAACAAATGAACAAATGAACAAATGAACAAATGAACAAATGAACAAATGAACAAATGAACAAATGAACAAATGAACAAATGAACAAATGAACAAATGAGCGAATAGGCAAATGAACGAATGAACAAATGAGCCAATAGACAATCGCGCAAATGGACAAATGAACAAATGAACAAATGAACAAATGAACAAATGAACAAATGAACAAATGAACAAATGAACAATTGAACAAATGAACAAATGAACAAATGAACAAATGAACAAATGAACAAATGAACAAATGAACAAATGAACAAATGAACAAATGAACAAATGAACAAATGAACAAATGAACAAATGAACAAATGAACAAATGAACAAATGAACAAATGAACAAATGAACAAATGAACAAATGAACAAATGAACAAATGAACAAATGAACAAATGAACAAATGAACAAATGAACAAATGAACAAATGAACAAATGAACAAATGAACAAATGAACAAATGAACAAATGAACAAATGAACAAATGAACGAATGAACGAATGAACGAATGAACGAATGAACGAATGAACAAATGAACAAATGAACAAATGAACAAATGAACAAATGAACAAATGAACAAGTGAACAAATGAACAAATGAACAAATGAAAAAATGAACTAATGAACAAATGAAGAAATGAACAAATGAACAAATGAACAAATGAACAAATGAGCAAAATGAGCAAAAGGAACAAATGAACAAATGAACAAATGAACAAATGAACAAATGAACAAATGTACAAATGAACAAATGAACAAATGAACAAATGAACAAATGAACAAATGAACAAATGAACAAATGAACAAATGAACAAACGAACAAATGAACAAATGAACAAATGAACAAATGAACAAATGAACAAATGTACAAATGAACAAATGAACAAATGAACAAATGAACAAATGAACAAATGAACAAATGAACAAATGAACAAATGAACAAATGAACAAATGAACAAATGAACAAATGAACGAATGAACGAATGAACGAATGAACGAATGAACGAATGAACAAATGAACAAATGAACAAATGAACAAATGAACAAATGAACAAATGAACAAGTGAACAAATGAACAAATGAACAAATGAAAAAATGAACTAATGAACAAATGAAGAAATGAACAAATGAACAAATGAACAAATGAACAAATGAGCAAAATGAGCAAAAGGAACAAATGAACAAATGAACAAATGAACAAATGAACAAATGAACAAATGTACAAATGAACAAATGAACAAATGAACAAATGAACAAATGAACAAATGAACAAATGAACAAATGAACAAACGAACAAATGAACAAATGAACAAAGGAACAAATGAACAAATGAACAAATGTACAGATGAACAAATGAAGAAATGAACAAATGAACAAATGAACAAATGAACAAATGAACAAATGAACAAATGAACAAATGAACAAATGAACAAATGAACAAATGAACAAATGAACAAATGAACAAATGTACAAATGAACAAATGAACAAATGAAGAAATGAAGAAACGAAGAAATGAACAAATGAAGAAATGAACAAATGAACAAACGAACAAATGAGCAAATGTACAAATGAACAAATGAACAAATGAAGAAATGAACAAATGAAGAAATGAACAAATGAACAAATGAACAAATGAACAAATGAACAAATGAACAAATGAACAAATGAACAAATGTACAGATGAACAAATGAAGAAATGAACAAATGAACAAATGAACAAATGAACAAATGAACAAATGAACAAATGAACAAATGAACAAATGAACAAATGTACAAATGAACAAATGAACAAATGAACAAATGAACAAATGAACAAATGAACAAATGAACAAATGAGCAAATGTACAGATGAACAAATGAAGAAATGAACAAATGAACAAATGAACAAATGAACAAATGAACAAATGTACAGATGAACAAATGAAGAAATGAACAAATGAACAAATGAACAAATGAACAAATGAACAAATGAACAAGTGAACAAATGAACAAAGGAACAAACGAACAAATGAACAAATGAACAAATGAACAAATGAACAAATGAACAAATGGACAAATGAACAAATGAACAAATGAACAAATGAACAAATGAACAAATGAACAAATGAACAAATGAACAAATGAACAAACGAACAAACGAACAAACGAACAAACGAACAAACGAACAAATGAAGAAATGAACAAATGAAGAAATGAACAAATGAACAAATGAACAAATGAACAAATGTACAAATGAACAAATGAACAAATGAACAAATGAACAAATGAACAAATGAACAAATGAACAAATGAACAAATGAACAAACGAACAAACGAACAAACGAACAAACGAACAAACGAACAAACGAACAAACGAACAAATGAACAAATGAACAAACGAACAAATGAACAAATGAACAAATGAACAAATGAACAAATGAACAAATGAACAAATGAACAAATGAACAAATGAACAAATGAACAAATGAACAAATTAACAAATGAACAAATGAACAAATGAACAAATGAACAAATGAACAAATGAACAAATGAACAAATGAACAAATGAACAAATGAACAAATGAACAAATGAACAAATGAACAAATGAACAAATGAACAAATGAACAAATGAACAAATGAACAAATGAACAAATGAACAAATGAACAAATGAACAAATGAACAAATGAACAAATGAACAAATGAACAAATGAACAAATGAACAAATGAACAAATGAACAAATGAACAAATGAACAAATGAACAAATGAACAAATGAACAAATGAACAAATGAACAAATGAACAAATGAACAAATGAACAAATGAACAAATGAACAAATGAACAAATGAACAAATGAACAAATGAACAAATGAACGAATGAACGAATGAACGAATGAACGAATGAACGAATGAACAAATGAACAAATGAACAAATGAACAAATGAACAAATGAACAAATGAACAAATGAACAAATGAACAAATGAACAAATGAACAAATGAACAAATGAACAAATGAGCGAATAGGCAAATGAACGAATGAACAAATGAGCCAATAGACAATCGCGCAAATGGACAAATGAACAAATGAACAAATGAACAAATGAACAAATGAACAAATGAACAAATGAACAAATGAACAAATGAACAATTGAACAAATGAACAAATGAACAAATGAACAAATGAACAAATGAACAAATGAACAAATGAACAAATGAACAAATGAACAAATGAACAAATGAACAAATGAACAAATGAACAAATGAACAAATGAACAAATGAACAAATGAACAAATGAACAAATGAACAAATGAACAAATGAACATATGAACAAATGAACAAATGAACAAATGAACAAATGAACAAATGAACAAAACAAATGAACAAATGAACAAATGAACAAATGAACAAATGAACAAATGAACAAATGAACAAATGAACAAATGAACAAATGAACAAATGAACAAATGAACAAATGAACAAATGAACAAATGAACAAATGAACAAATGAACAATGAACAAATGAACAAATGAACAAATGAACAAATGAACAAATGAACAAATGAACAAATGAACAAATGAACAAATGAACAAATGAACAAATGAACAAATGAACAAATGAACAAATGAACAAATGAACAAATGAACAAATGAACAAATGAACAAATTGAACAAATGAACAAATGAACAAATGAACAAATGAACAAATGAGCGAAAGCAAATGAACAATGAACAAATGAGCAATAGACAAATGAACGAAATGAACAAATGAAGCAAATGAGACAAATGAACAAATGAACAAATGAACAATGAACAAATGAACAAATGAACAAATGAACAAATGAACAAATGAACAAATGAACAAAATGAACAAATGAACAAATGAACAATGAACAAATGAACAAATGAACAAATGAACAAATGAAAAATGAACAAATGAACAAATGAACAAATGAACAAATGAACAAATGAACAAATGTACAAATGAACAAATGAACAAATGAAGAAATGAAGAAATGAAGAAATGAACAAATGAACAAACGAACAAATGAGCAAATGTACAAACGAACAAATGAAGAAATGAACAAATGAACAAATGAACAAATGAACAAATGAACAAATGAACAAATGAACAAATGAACAAATGAAGAAATGAAGAAATGAAGAAATGAAGAAATGAACAAATGAACAAATGAACAAATGAACAAATGAACAAATGAACAAATGAACAAATGAACAAATGAACAAATGAACAAATGAACAAATGAACAAATGAACAAATGTACAAATGAACAAATGAACAAATGAACAAATGAACAAATGAACAAATGAACAAATGAACAAATGAACAAATGAACAAATGAACAAATGAACAAATGAACAAATGAACAAATGAACAAATGAACAAATGAACAAATGAACAAATGAACAAATGAACAAATGAACAAATGAACAAATGAACAAATGAACAGATGAACAAATGAACAAATGAACAAATGAACAAATGAACAAATGAACAAATGAACAAATGAACAAATGAACAAGTGAACAAATGAACAAATGAACAAATGAAAAAATGAACAAATGAACAAATGAACAAATGAACAAATGAACAAATGAACAAATGAACAAATGAACAAATGAACAAATGAACAAATGTACAAATGAACAAATGAATAAATGAAGAAATGAAGAAATGAACAAATGAACAAATGAACAAATGAACAAATGAACAAATGAACAAATGAACAAATGAACAAATGAACAAATGAACAAATGAACAAATGAACAAATGAACAAATGAACAAATGAACAAATGAACAAATGAACAAATGAACAAATGAACAAGTGAACAAATGAAAAAATGAACAATAACAAATGAACAAATGAACAAATGTACAAATGAACAAATGAACAAATGTACAAATGAACAAATGAACAAATGAAGAAATGAAGAAATGAAGAAATGATCAAATGAACAAACGAACAAATGAGCAAATGTACAAATGAACAAATGAACAAATGAACAAATGAACAAATGAAGAAATGAACAAATGAACAAATGAACAAATGAACAAATGAACAAATGAACAAATGAACAAATGAACAAATGAACAAATGAACAAATGGACAAATGAACAAATGAACAAATGAACAAATGAACAAATGAACAAATGAACAAATGAACAAATGAAAAAATGAACAAATGAACAAACGAACAAACGAACAAACGAACAAACGAACAAACGAACAAACGAACAAACGAACAAACGAACAAACGAACAAATGAACAAATGAACAAATGAACAAATGAACAAATGAACAAATGAACAAATGAACAAATGAACAAATGAACAAATGAACAAATGTACAAATGAACAAATGAACAAATGTACAAATGAACAAATGAACAAATGAACAAATGAACAAATGAACAAATGAACAAATGAACAAATGAACAAATGAACAAATGAACAAATGTACAAATGAACAAATGAACAAATGAAGAAATGAAGAAATGAAGAAATGATCAAATGAAGAAATGAAGAAATGAAGAAATGATCAAATGAACAAACGAACAAATGAGCAAATGTACAAATGAACAAATGAACAAATGAACAAATGAAGAAATGAACAAATGAACAAACGAACAAATGAAAAAAATGAACAAATGAACAAATGAACAAATGAACAAATGAACAAATGGACAAATGAACAAATGAACAAATGAACAAATGAACAAATGAACAAATGAACAAATGAACAAATGAACAAATGAACAAATGAACAAATGAACAAATGAACAAACGAACAAACGAACAAACGAACAAACGAACAAACGAACAAATGAACAAATGAACAAATGAACAAATGAACAAATGAACAAATGAACAAATGAACAAATGAACAAATGAACAAATGAACAAATGAACAAATGAACAAATGTACAAATGAACAAATGAACAAATGAACAAATGAACAAATGAACAAATGAACAAATGAACAAATGAACAAATGAACAAATGAACAAATGAACAAATGAACAAATGAACAAATGAACAAATGTACAAATGAACAAATGAACAAGTGAACAAATGAACAAATGAACAAATGAAAAAATGAACTAATGAACAAATGAACAAATGAACAAATGAACAAATGAACAAATGAACAAATGAACAAATGTACAAATGAACAAATGAACAAATGAAGAAATGAAGAAATGAAGAAATGAACAAATGAACAAACGAACAAATGAGCAAATGTACAAATGAACAAATGAACAAATGAAGAAATGAACAAATGAGGAAATGAACAAATGAACAAATGAACAAATGAACAAATGAACAAATGAACAAATGAACAAATGTACAGATGAACAAATGAAGAAATGAACAAATGAACAAATGAACAAATGAACAAATGAACAAATGAACAAATGAACAAATGAACAAATGAACAAATGAACAAATGAACAAATGGACAAATGAACAAATGAACAAATGAACAAATGAACAAATGAACAAATGAACAAATGAACAAATGAACAAATGAACAAACGAACAAACGAACAAACGAACAAATGAACAAATGAACAAATGAACAAGTGAACAAATGAACAAATGAAAAAATGAACTAATGAACAAATGAACAAATGAACAAATGAACAAATGAACAAATGAACAAATGAACAAATGCACAAATGAACAAATGAACAAATGAACAAATGAACAAATGAACAAATGAAGAAAAGAAGAAATGAAGAAATGAACAAATGAACAAATGAACAAATGAACAAATGAACAAATGAACAAATGAACAAATGAACAAATGAACAAATGAGCAAATGAACAAATGAAGAAATGAACAAATGAACAAATGAACAAGTGAACAAATGAACAAATGAACAAATGAACAAATGAACAAATGAACAAATGAACAAATGAACAAAGGAACAAACGAACAAATGAACAAATGAACAAATGAACAAATGAACAAATGAACAAATGAACAAATGGACAAATGAACAAATGAACAAATGAACAAATGAACAAATGAACAAATGAACAAATGAACAAATGAACAAATGAACAAACGAACAAACGAACAAACGAACAAACGAACAAATGAAGAAATGAACAAATGAACAAATGAACAAATGAACAAATGAACAAATGTACAAATGAACAAATGAACAAATGAACAAATGAACAAATGAACAAATGAACAAATGAACAAATGAACAAATGAACAAATGAACAAATGAACAAATGAACAAATGAACAAATGAACAAATGAACAAATGAACAAATGAACAAATGAACAAATGAACAAATGAACAAATGAACAAATGAACAAATGAACAAATGAACAAATGAACAAATGAACAAATGAACAAATGAACAAATGAACAAATGAACAAATGAACAAATGAACAAATGAACAAATGAACAAATGAACAAATGAACAAATGAACAAATGATCAAATGAACAAATGAACAAATGAACAAATGAACAAATGAACAAATGAACAAATGAGCGAATAGGCAAATGAACGAATGAACAAATGAGCCAATAGACAATCGCGCAAATGAACAAATGAACAAATGAACAAATGAACAAATGAACAAATGAACAAATGAACAAATGAACAAATGAACAAATGAACAAATGAACAAATGAACAAATGAACAAGTGAACAAATGAACAAATGAACAAATGAAAAAATGAACTAATGAACAAATGAACAAATGAACAAATGAACAAATGAACAAATGAACAAATGTACAAATGAACAAATGAACAAATGAAGAAATGAAGAAATGAAGAAATGAACAAATGAACAAACGAACAAATGAGCAAATGTACAAACGAACAAATGAAGAAATGAACAAATGAAGAAATGAACAAATGAAGAAATGAACAAATGAACAAATGAACAAATGAACAAATGAACAAATGAACAAATGAACAAATGAACAAATGAACAAATGAGCGAATAGGCAAATGAACGAATGAACAAATGAGCCAATAGACAATCGCGCAAATGAACAAATGAACAAATGAACAAATGAACAAATGAACAAATGAACAAATGAACAAATGAACAAATGAACAAATGAACAAATGAACAAATGAACAAATGAACAAGTGAACAAATGAACAAATGAACAAATGAAAAAATGAACTAATGAACAAATGAACAAATGAACAAATGAACAAATGAACAAATGAACAAATGTACAAATGAACAAATGAACAAATGAAGAAATGAAGAAATGAAGAAATGAACAAATGAACAAACGAACAAATGAGCAAATGTACAAACGAACAAATGAAGAAATGAACAAATGAACAAATGAACAAATGAACAAATGAACAAATGAACAAATGAACAAATGAACAAATGAACAAATGAACAAATGAACAAATGAACAAATGAACAAATGAACAAATGAACAAATGAACAAATGAACAAATGAACAAATGAACAAATGAACAAATGAACAAATGAACAAATGAACAAATGAACAAATGAACAAATGAACAAATGAACAAATGAACAAATGAACAAATGAACAAATGAACAAATGAACAAATGAACAAATGAACAAATGAACAAATGAACAAGTGAACAAATGAACAAATGAACAAATGAAAAAATGAACAAATGAACAAATGAACAAATGAACAAATGAACAAATGAACAAATGAACAAATGAACAAATGAACAAATGTACAAATGAACAAATGAATAAATGAACAAATGAAGAAATGAAGAAATGAACAAATGAACAAATGAGCAAATGTACAAATGAACAAATGAACAAATGAAGAAATGAACAAATGAAGAAATGAACAAATGAACAAATGAACAAATGAACAAATGAACAAATGAACAAATGAACAAATGTACAGATGAACAAATGAAGAAATGAACAAATGAACAAATGAACAAATGAACAAATGAACAAATGAACAAATGAACAAATGAACAAATGAACAAATGAACAAATGAACAAATGTACAAATGAACAAATGGACAAATGAACAAATGAACAAATGAACAAATGAACAAATGAACAAATGAACAAATGAACAAATGAACAAATGAACAAACGAACAAATGAACAAACGAAAAAACGAACAAACGAACAAACGAACAAATGAACAAATGAGCAAATGAACAAGTGAACAAATGAACAAATGAACTAATGAACAAATGAACAAATGAACAAATGAACAAATGAACAAATGAACAAATGAACAAATGTACAAATGAACAAATGAACAAATGAACAAATGAACAAATGAACAAATGAACAAATGAACAAATGAACAAATGAACAAATGAACAAATGAACAAATGAACAAGTGAACAAATGAAAAAATGAACTAATGAACAAATGAACAAATGAACAAATGAACAAATGAACAAATGAACAAATGTACAAATGAACAAATGAACAAATGAAGAAATGAAGAAATGAAGAAATGATCAAATGAACAAACGAACAAACGAGCAAATGTACAAATGAACAAATGAACAAATGAACAAATGAAGAAATGAACAAATGAACAAATGAACAAATGAACAAATGAACAAATGAACAAATGAACAAATGAACAAATGGACAAATGAACAAATGAACAAATGAACAAATGAACAAATGAACAAATGAACAAATGAACAAATGAACAAATGAACAAATGAACAAACGAACAAACGAACAAACGAACAAACGAACAAACGAACAAACGAACAAACGAACAAACGAACAAATGAACAAATGAACAAATGAACAAATGAACAAATGAACAAATGAACAAATGAACAAATGAACAAATGTACAAATGAACAAATGAACAAATGTACAAATGAACAAATGAACAAATGAACAAATGAACAAATGAACAAATGAACAAATGAACAAATGAACAAATGAACAAATGAACAAATGAACAAATGAACAAATGTACAAATGAACAAATGAACAAATGAAGAAATGAAGAAATGAAGAAATGATCAAATGAACAAACGAACAAATGAGCAAATGTACAAATGAACAAATGAACAAATGAACAAATGAAGAAATGAACAAATGAACAAACGAACAAATGAAAAAAATGAACAAATGAACAAATGAACAAATGAACAAATGAACAAATGGACAAATGAACAAATGAACAAATGAACAAATGAACAAATGAACAAATGAACAAATGAACAAATGAACAAATGAACAAATGAACAAATGAAGAAAAGAAGAAATGAAGAAATGAACAAATGAACAAATGAACAAATGAACAAATGAACAAATGAACAAATGAACAAATGAGCAAATGAACAAATGAAGAAATGAACAAATGAACAAATGAACAAATGAACAAATGAACAAAGGAACAAACGAACAAACGAACAAATGAACAAATGAACAAATGAACAAATGAACAAATGAACAAATGGACAAATGAACAAATGAACAAATGAACAAATGAACAAATGAACAAATGAACAAATGAACAAATGAACAAATGAACAAACGAACAAACGAACAAACGAACAAACGAACAAATGAAGAAATGAACAAATGAACAAATGAACAAATGAACAAATGTACAAATGAACAAATGAACAAATGAACAAATGAACAAATGAACAAATGAACAAATGAACAAATGAACAAATGAACAAATGAACAAATGTACAAATGAACAAATGAACAAATGAACAAATGAAGAAATGAAGAAATGAACAAATGAAGAAATGAACAAATGAACAAACGAACAAATGAGCAAATGTACAAATGAACAAATGAACAAATGAAGAAATGAACAAATGAAGAAATGAACAAATGAACAAATGAACAAATGAACAAATGAACAAATGAACAAATGAACAAATGAACAAATGTACAGATGAACAAATGAAGAAATGAACAAATGAACAAATGAACAAATGAACAAATGAACAAATGAACAAATGAACAAATGAACAAATGAACAAATGAACAAATGAACAAATGAACAAATGAACAAATGAACAAATGAACAAATGAACAAATGAACAAATGAACAAATGAACAAATGAACAAATGAACAAATGAACAAATGAACAAATGAACAAATGAACAAATGAACAAATGAACAAATGATCAAATGAACAAATGAACAAATGAACAAATGAACAAATGAGCGAATAGGCAAATGAACGAATGAACAAATGAGCCAATAGACAATCGCGCAAATGAACAAATGAACAAATGAACAAATGAACAAATGAACAAATGAACAAATGAACAAATGAACAAATGAACAAATGAACAAATGAACAAATGAACAAATGAACAAATGAACAAATGAACAAATGAACAAATGAACAAATGAACAAATGAACAAATGAACAAGTGAACAAATGAACAAATGAAGAAATGAAGAAATGAACAAATGAAGAAATGAACAAATGAACAAACGAACAAATGAGCAAATGTACAAATGAACAAATGAACAAATGAAGAAATGAACAAATGAAGAGATGAACAAATGAAGAAATGAACAAATGAACAAATGAACAAATGAACAAATGAACAAATGAACAAATGAACAAATGAACAAATGTACAGATGAACAAATGAAGAAATGAACAAATGAACAAATGAACAAATGAACAAATGAACAAATGAACAAATGAACAAATGAACAAATGAACAAATGAACAAATGAACAAATGAACAAATGAACAAATGAACAAATGAACAAATGAACAAATGAACAAATGAACAAATGAACAAATGAACAAATGAACAAATGAACAAATGAACAAATGAACAAATGAACAAATGAACAAATGAACAAATGAACAAATGAACAAATGAACAAATGAACAAATGAACAAATGAACAAATGAACAAATGAACAAATGAACAAATGAACAAATGAACAAATGAACAAATGAACAAATGAACAAATGATCAAATGAACAAATGAACAAATGAACAAATGAACAAATGAACAAATGAGCGAATAGGCAAATGAACGAATGAACAAATGAGCCAATAGACAATCGCGCAAATGAACAAATGAACAAATGAACAAATGAACAAATGAACAAATGAACAAATGAACAAATGAACAAATGAACAAATGAACAAATGAACAAATGAACAAATGAACAAATGAACAAATGAACAAATGAACAAGTGAACAAATGAACAAATGAACAAATGAAAAAATGAACTAATGAACAAATGAACAAATGAACAAATGAACAAATGAACAAATGAACAAATGTACAAATGAACAAATGAACAAATGAAGAAATGAAGAAATGAAGAAATGAACAAATGAACAAACGAACAAATGAGCAAATGTACAAACGAACAAATGAAGAAATGAACAAATGAACAAATGAACAAATGAACAAATGAACAAATGAACAAATGAACAAATGAACAAATGAAGAAATGAAGAAATGAAGAAATGAAGAAATGAAGAAATGAAGAAATGAAGAAATGAAGAAATGAAGAAATGAACAAATGAACAAATGAACAAATGAACAAATGAACAAATGAACAAATGAACAAATGAACAAATGTACAAATGAACAAAATGAACAAATGAACAAATGAACAAATGAACAAATGAACAAATGAACAAATGAACAAATGAACAAATGAACAAATGAACAAATGAACAAATGAACAAATGAACAAATGAACAAATGAACAAATGAACAAATGAACAAATGAACAAATGAACA
This sequence comes from Megalopta genalis, assembly GCF_051020955.1. NCBI lineage: Eukaryota > Metazoa > Arthropoda > Insecta > Hymenoptera > Halictidae > Megalopta > Megalopta genalis. Next base: position 4,874,058 of record NC_135022.1, read on the forward strand.
AATGAACAAATGAACAAATGAACAAATGAACAAATGAACAAATGAACAAAGTGAACAAATGAACAAATGAACAAATGAACAAATGAACAAAGAACAAATGAACAAATGAACAAATGAATGAACAAATGAAGAAAATGAACAAATGAAGAAATGAACAAATGAACAAATGAACAAATGAACAAATGAACAAATGAACAAATGAACAAGATGAACAAATGAAGAAATGAACAAATGAACAAATGAACAAATGAACAAATGAACAAATGAACAAATGAACAAATGAACAAATGAACAAATGAACAAATGAACAAACGAACAAATGAACAAACGAAAAAAAAACGAACAAACGAACAAACGAACAAATGAACAAATGAGCAAATGAACAAGTGAACAAATGAACAAATGAACAAATGAAAAAATGAACTAATGAACAAATGAACAAATGAACAAATGAACAAATGAACAAACGAACAAATGAACAAACGAAAAAACGAACAACGAACAAACGAACAAAAGAACAAATGAGCAAATGAACAAGTGAACAAATGAACAAATGAACAAATGAAAAAATGAACTATTGAACAAATGAACAAAAGAACAAATGAACAAATGAACAAATGAACAAATGAACAAATGAACAAATGTACAAATGAACAAATGAACAAATGAACAAATGAACAAATGAACAAATGAACAAATGAACAAATGAACAAATGAACAAATGAACAAATGAACAAGTGAACAAATGAAAAATGAACTAATGAACAAATGAACAAATGAACAAATGAACAAATGAACAAATGAACAAATGAACAAATGTACAAATGAACAAATGAACAAATGAAGAAATGAAGAAATGAAGAAATGATCAAATGAACAAACGAACAAATGAGCAAATGTACAAATGAACAAATGAACAAATGAACAAATGAAGAAATGAACAAATGAACAAATGAAGAAATGAACAAATGAACAAATGAACAAATGAACAAATGAACAAATGAACAAATGGACAAATGAACAAATGAACAAATGAACAAATGAACAAATGAACAAATGAACAAATGAACAAATGAACAAATGAACAAATGAACAAACGAACAAACGAACAAACGAACAAACGAACAAGCGAACAAACGAACAAACGAACAAACGAACAAATGAACAAATGAACAAATGAACAAATGAACAAATGAACAAATGAACAAATGAACAAATGAACAAATGAACAAATGTACAAATGAACAAATGAACAAATGTACAAATGAACAAATGAACAAATGAACAAATGAACAAATGAACAAATGAACAAATGAACAAATGAACAAATGAACAAATGTACAAATGAACAAATGAACAAATGAAGAAATGAAGAAATGAAGAAATGATCAAATGAACAAACGAACAAATGAGCAAATGTACAAATGAACAAATGAACAAATGAACAAATGAAGAAATGAACAAATGAACAAATGAACAAGTGAACAAATGAAAAAATGAACTAATGAACAAATGAACAAATGAACAAATGAACAAATGAACAAATGTACAAATGAACAAATGAACAAATGAAGAAATGAAGAAATGAAGAAATGATCAAATGAACAAATGAGCAAATGTACAAATGAACAAATGAACAAATGAACAAATGAAGAAATGAACAAATGAACAAATGAACAAATGAACAAATGAACAAATGAACAAATGAACAAATGAACAAATGGACAAATGAACAAATGAACAAATGAACAAATGAACAAATGAACAAATGAACAAATGAACAAATGAACAAATGAACAAATGAACAAATGAACAAACGAACAAACGAACAAACGAACAAACGAACAAACGAACAAACGAACAAACGAACAAACGAACAAACGAACAAACGAACAAACGAACAAACGAACAAATGAACAAATGAACAAATGAACAAATGAACAAATGAACAAATGAACAAATGAACAAATGTACAAATGAAGAAATGAAGAAATGATCAAATGAACAAACGAACAAATGAGCAAATGTACAAATGAACAAATGAACAAATGAACAAATGAACAAATGAACAAATGAACAAATGAACAAATGAACAAATGAACAAATGAACAAATGAACAAATGAACAAATGAACAAATGAACAAATGAACAAATGAACAAATGAACAAATGAACAAACGAACAAACGAACAAACGAACAAACGAACAAACGAACAAACGAACAAACGAACAAACGAACAAACGAACAAACGAACAAATGAACAAATGAACAAATGAACAAATGAACAAATGAACAAATGAACAAATGAACAAATGTACAAATGAACAAATGAACAAATGAACAAATGAACATATGAACAAATGAACAAATGAACAAATGAACAAATGAACAAATGTACAAATGAACAAATGAACAAATGAACAAATGAACAAATGAACAAATGAACAAATGAACAAATGAACAAATGAACAAATGAACAAATGAACAAATGAACAAATGAACAAATGAACAAATGAACAAATGAACAAATGAACAAATGAACAAATGAACAAGTGAACAAATGAACAAATGAACAAATGAGAAAATGAACTAATGAACAAATGAACAAATGAACAAATGAACAAATGAACAAATGAACAAATGAACAAATGAACAAATGAACAAATGAAGAAATGAAGAAATGAAGAAATGAACAAATGAACAAACGAACAAATGAGCAAATGTACAAATGAACAAATGAACAAATGAAGAAATGAACAAATGAGGAAATGAACAAATGAACAAATGAACAAATGAACAAATGAACAAATGAACAAATGAACAAATGTACAGATGAACAAATGAACAAATGAACAAATGGACAAATGAACAAATGAACAAATGAACAAATGAACAAATGAACAAATGAACAAATGAACAAATGAACAAACGAACAAACGAACAAACGAACAAACGAACAAACGAACAAACGAACAAATGAACAAATGAACAAATGAACAAGTGAACAAATGAACAAATGAACAAATGAAAAAATGAACTAATGAACAAATGAACAAATGAACAAATGAACAAATGAACAAATGAACAAATGCACAAATGAACAAATGAACAAATGAACAAATGAACAAATGAACAAATGAAGAAAAGAAGAAATGAAGAAATGAACAAATGAACAAATGAACAAATGAACAAATGAACAAATGAACAAATGAACAAATGAACAAATGAGCAAATGAACAAATGAAGAAATGAACAAATGAACAAATGAACAAGTGAACAAATGAACAAATGTACAAATGAACAAATGAACAAATGAACAAATGAACAAATGAACAAATGAACAAATGAACAAATGAACAAATGAACAAATGAACAAATGAACAAATGAACAAATGAACAAATGAACAAATGTACAAATGAACAAATGAACAAATGAAGAAATGAAGAAATGAAGAAATGAACAAATGAAGAAATGAACAAATGAACAAACGAACAAATGAGCAAATGTACAAATGAACAAATGAACAAATGAAGAAATGAACAAATGAAGAAATGAACAAATGAACAAATGAACAAATGAACAAATGAACAAATGAACAAATGAACAAATGAACAAATGTACAGATGAACAAATGAAGAAATGAACAAATGAACAAATGAACAAATGAACAAATGAACAAATGAACAAATGAACAAATGAACAAATGAACAAATGAACAAATGAACAAATGTACAAATGAACAAATGAACAAATGAACAAATGAACAAATGAACAAATGAACAAATGAACAAATGAGCAAATGTACAGATGAACAAATGAAGAAATGAACAAATGAACAAATGAACAAATGAACAAATGAACAAATGAACAAATGAACAAATGAACAAATGAACAAAGGAACAAACGAACAAATGAACAAATGAACAAATGAACAAATGAACAAATGAACAAATGGACAAATGAACAAATGAACAAATGAACAAATGAACAAATGAACAAATGAACAAATGAACAAAGGAACAAACGAACAAACGAACAAACGAACAAACGAACAAATGAAGAAATGAACAAATGAAGAAATGAACAAATGAACAAATGAACAAATGAACAAATGTACAAATGAACAAATGAACAAATGAACAAATGAACAAATGAACAAATGAACAAATGAAGAAATGAACAAATGAACAAATGAACAAACGAACAAACGAACAAACGAACAAACGAACAAACGAACAAATGAAGAAATGAACAAATGAACAAATGAACAAATGAACAAATGAACAAATGAACAAATGAACAAATGAACAAATGAACAAATGAACAAATGAACAAATGAACAAATGAACAAATGAACAAATGAACAAATTAACAAATGAACAAATGAACAAATGAACAAATGAACAAATGAACAAATGAACAAATGAACAAATGAACAAATGAACAAATGAACAAATGAACAAATGAACAAATGAACAAATGAACAAATGAACAAATGAACAAATGAACAAATGAACAAATGAACAAATGAACAAATGAACAAATGAACAAATGAACAAATGAACAAATGAACAAATGAACAAATGAACAAATGAACAAATGAACAAATGAACAAATGAACAAATGAACAAATGAACAAATGAACAAATGAACAAATGAACAAATGAACAAATGAACAAATGAACAAATGAACAAATGAACAAATGAACAAATGAACCAAATGAACGAATGAACGAATGAACGAATGAACGAATGAACGAATGAACGAATGAACAAATGAACAAATGAACAAATGAACAAATGAACAAATGAACAAATGAACAAATGAACAAATGAACAAATGAACAAATGAACAAATGAACAAATGAACAAATGAACAAATGAGCGAATAGGCAAATGAACGAATGAACAAATGAGCCAATAGACAATCGCGCAAATGGACAAATGAACAAATGAACAAATGAACAAATGAACAAATGAACAAATGAACAAATCAACAAATGAACAAATGAACAATTGAACAAATGAACAAATGAACAAATGAACAAATGAACAAATGAACAAATGAACAAATGAACAAATGAACAAATGAACAAATGAACAAATGAACAAATGAACAAATGAACAAATGAACAAATGAACAAATGAACAAATGAACAAATGAACATATGAACAAATTAACAAATGAACAAATGAACAAATGAACAAATGAACAAATGAACAAATGAACAAATGAACAAATGAACAAATGAACAAATGAACAAATGAACAAATGAACAAATGAACAAATGAACAAATGAACAAATGAACAAATGAACAAATGAACAAATGAACAAATGAACAAATGAACAAATGAACAAATGAACAAATGAACAAATGAACAAATGAACAAATGAACAAATGAACAAATGAACAAATGAACAAATGAACAAATGAACAAATGAACAAATGAACAAATGAACAAATGAACAAATGAACAAATGAACAAATGAACAAATGAACAAATGAACAAATGAACAAATGAACAAATGAACAAATGATCAAATGAACAAATGAACAAATGAACAAATGAACAAATGAGCGAATAGGCAAATGAACGAATGAACAAATGAGCCAATAGACAATCGCGCAAATGAACAAATGAACAAATGAACAAATGAACAAATGAACAAATGAACAAATGAACAAATGAACAAATGAACAAATGAACAAATGAACAAATGAACAAATGAACAAATGAACAAATGAACAAATGAACAAATGAACAAATGAACAAATGAACAAATGAACAAATGAACAAATGAACAAGTGAACAAATGAACAAATGAACAAATGAAAAAATGAACTAATGAACAAATGAACAAATGAACAAATGAACAAATGAACAAATGAACAAATGTACAAATGAACAAATGAACAAATGAAGAAATGAAGAAATGAAGAAATGAACAAATGAACAAACGAACAAATGAACAAATGAACAAATGAACAAATGAACAAATGAACAAATGAACAAATGAACAAATGAACAAATGAACAAATGAACAAATGAACAAATGAACAAGTGAACAAATGAACAAATGAACAAATGAAAAAATGAACAAATGAACAAATGTACAAATGAACAAATGAACAAATGAAGAAATGAACAAATGAAGAAATGAACAAATGAACAAATGAACAAATGAACAAATGAACAAATGAACAAATGTACAGATGAACAAATGAAGAAATGAACAAATGAACAAATGAACAAATGAACAAATGAACAAATGAACAAATGAACAAATGAACAAATGAACAAATGAACAAATGAACAAACGAACAAATGAACAAACGAACAAACGAACAAACGAACAAATGAACAAATGAGCAAATGAACAAGTGAACAAATGAACAAATGAACAAATGAAAAAATGAACTAATGAACAAATGAACAAATGAACAAATGAACAAATGAACAAATGAACAAATGAACAAACGAAAAAACGAACAAACGAACAAACGAACAAAAGAACAAATGAGCAAATGAACAAGTGAACAAATGAACAAGTGAACAAATGAACAAATGAACAAATGAAAAAATGAACTATTGAACAAATGAACAAATGAACAAATGAACAAATGAACAAATGAACAAATGAACAAATGAACAAATGTACAAATGAACAAATGAACAAATGAACAAATGAACAAATGAACAAATGAACAAATGAACAAATGAACAAATGAACAAATGAACAAATGAACAAGTGAACAAATGAAAAAATGAACTAATGAACAAATGAACAAATGAACAAATGAACAAATGAACAAATGAACAAATGAACAAATGAACAAATGAACAAATGTACAAATGAACAAATGAACAAATGAAGAAATGAAGAAATGAAGAAATGATCAAATGAACAAACGAACAAATGAGCAAATGTACAAATGAACAAATGAACAAATGAACAAATGAAGAAATGAACAAATGAACAAATGAAGAAATGAACAAATGAACAAATGAACAAATGAACAAATGAACAAATGAACAAATGGACAAATGAACAAATGAACAAATGAACAAATGAACAAATGAACAAATGAACAAATGAACAAATGAACAAATGAACAAATGAACAAACGAACAAACGAACAAACGAACAAACGAACAAGCGAACAAACGAACAAACGAACAAACGAACAAATGAACAAATGAACAAATGAACAAATGAACAAATGAACAAATGAACAAATGAACAAATGAACAAATGTACAAATGAACAAATGAACAAATGTACAAATGAACAAATGAACAAATGAACAAATGAACAAATGAACAAATGAACAAATGAACAAATGAACAAATGAACAAATGTACAAATGAACAAATGAACAAATGAAGAAATGAAGAAATGAAGAAATGATCAAATGAACAAACGAACAAATGAGCAAATGTACAAATGAACAAATGAACAAATGAACAAATGAAGAAATGAACAAATGAACAAATGAACAAATGAACAAATGAACAAATGTACAAATGAACAAATGAACAAATGAACAAATGAACAAATGAACAAATGAACAAATGAACAAATGAACAAATGAACAAATGAACAAATGAACAAATGAACAAGTGAACAAATGAAAAAATGAACTAATGAACAAATGAACAAATGAACAAATGAACAAATGAACAAATGAACAAATGTACAAATGAACAAATGAACAAATGAAGAAATGAAGAAATGAAGAAATGATCAAATGAACAAACGAACAAATGAGCAAATGTACAAATGAACCAATGAACAAATGAACAAATGAAGAAATGAACAAATGAACAAATGAACAAATGAACAAATGAACAAATGAACAAATGAACAAATGAACAAATGGACAAATGAACAAATGAACAAATGAACAAATGAACAAATGAACAAATGAACAAATGAACAAATGAACAAATGAACAAACGAACAAACGAACAAACGAACAAACGAACAAACGAACAAACGAACAAACGAACAAACGAACAAACGAACAAATGAACAAATGAACAAATGAACAAATGAACAAATGAACAAATGAACAAATGAACAAATGAACAAATGAACAAATGAACAAATGTACAAATGAACAAATGAACAAATGTACAAATGAACAAATGAACAAATGAACAAATGAACAAATGAACAAATGAACAAATGAACAAATGAACAAATGTACAAATGAAGAAATGAAGAAATGATCAAATGAACAAACGAACAAATGAGCAAATGTACAAATGAACAAATGAACAAATGAACAAATGAACAAATGAACAAATGAACAAATGAACAAATGAACAAATGAACAAATGAACAAATGAACAAATGAACAAATGAACAAATGAACAAATGAACAAATGAACAAGTGAACAAATGAACAAATGAACAAATGAACAAATGAACAAATGAACAAATGAACAAATGAACAAATGAACAAATGAACAAATGAACAAATGAACAAATGAACAAATGAACAAATGAACAAATGAACAAATGAACAAATGAACAAATGAACAAATGAACAAATGAACAAATGAACAAATGAACAAATGAACAAATGAACAAATGAACAAATGAACAAATGAACAAATGAACAAATGAACAAATGAACAAATGAACAAGTGAACAAATGAACAAATGAACAAATGAAAAAATGAACTAATGAACAAATGAACAAATGAACAAATGAACAAATGAACAAATGAACAAATGAACAAATGTACAAATGAACAAATGAACAAATGAAGAAATGAAGAAATGAAGAAATGAACAAATGAACAAACGAACAAATGAGCAAATGTACAAATGAACAAATGAACAAATGAAGAAATGAACAAATGAGGAAATGAACAAATGAACAAATGAACAAATGAACAAATGAACAAATGAACAAATGAACAAATGAACAAATGTACAGATGAACAAATGAAGAAATGAACAAATGAACAAATGAACAAATGAACAAATGAACAAATGAACAAATGAACAAATGAACAAATGAACAAATGGACAAATGAACAAATGAACAAATGAACAAATGAACAAATGAACAAATGAACAAATGTACAAATGAACAAATGAACAAATGAAGAAATGAAGAAATGAACAAATGAACAAACGAACAAATGAGCAAATGTACAAATGAACAAATGAAGAAATGAACAAATGAGGAAATGAACAAATGAACAAATGAACAAATGAACAAATGAACAAATGAACAAATGAACAAATGTACAAATGAACAAATGAACAAATGAACAAATGAACAAATGAACAAATGAACAAATGAACAAATGAACAAATGAACAAATGTACAAATGAACAAATGAACAAATGAACAAATGAACAAATGAACAAATGAACAAATGAACAAATGAACAAATGAACAAATGAACAAATGAACAAATGAACAAATGAACAAATGAACAAATGAACAAATGAACAAATGAACAAATGAACAAGTGAACAAATGAACAAATGAACAAATGAAAAAATGAACTAATGAACAAATGAACAAATGAACAAATGAACAAATGAACAAATGAACAAATGAACAAATGAACAAATGTACAAATGAACAAATGAACAAATGAAGAAATGAAGAAATGAAGAAATGAACAAATGAACAAACGAACAAATGAGCAAATGTACAAATGAACAAATGAACAAATGAAGAAATGAACAAATGAGGAAATGAACAAATGAACAAATGAACAAATGAACAAATGAACAAATGAACAAATGAACAAATGAACAAATGTACAGATGAACAAATGAACAAATGAACAAATGAACAAATGAACAAATGAACAAATGAACAAATGAACAAATGGACAAATGAACAAATGAACAAATGAACAAATGAACAAATGAACAAATGAACAAATGAACAAATGAACAAATGAACAAATGAACAAACGAACAAACGAACAAACGAACAAACGAACAAATGAACAAATGAACAAATGAACAAGTGAACAAATGAACAAATGAACAAATGAAAAAATGAACTAATGAACAAATGAACAAATGAACAAATGAACAAATGAACAAATGAACAAATGCACAAATGAACAAATGAACAAATGAACAAATGAACAAATGAACAAATGAAGAAAAGAAGAAATGAAGAAATGAACAAATGAACAAATGAACAAATGAACAAATGAACAAATGAACAAATGAACAAATGAACAAATGAGCAAATGAACAAATGAAGAAATGAACAAATGAACAAATGAACAAGTGAACAAATGAACAAATGAACAAATGAACAAATGAACAAATGAACAAATGAACAAATGAACAAATGAACAAAGGAACAAACGAACAAATGAACAAATGAACAAATGAACAAATGAACAAATGAACAAATGGACAAATGAACAAATGAACAAATGAACAAATGAACAAATGAACAAATGAACAAATGAACAAATGAACAAATGAACAAACGAACAAACGAACAAACGAACAAACGAACAAATGAAGAAATGAACAAATGAACAAATGAACAAATGAACAAATGAACAAATGAACAAATGAACAAATGAACAAATGAACAAATGAACAAATGAACAAATGAACAAATGAACAAATGAACAAATGTACAAATGAACAAATGAACAAATGAAGAAATGAAGAAATGAAGAAATGAACAAATGAAGAAATGAACAAATGAACAAACGAACAAATGAGCAAATGTACAAATGAACAAATGAACAAATGAAGAAATGAACAAATGAAGAAATGAACAAATGAACAAATGAACAAATGAACAAATGAACAAATGAACAAATGAACAAATGTACAGATGAACAAATGAAGAAATGAACAAATGAACAAATGAACAAATGAACAAATGAACAAATGAACAAATGAACAAATGAACAAATGAACAAATGAACAAATGAACAAATGAACAAATGAACAAATGAACAAATGAACAAATGAACAAATGAACAAATGAACAAATGAACAAATGAACAAATGTACAGATGAACAAATGAAGAAATGAACAAATGAACAAATGAACAAATGAACAAATGAACAAATGAACAAATGAACAAATGAACAAATGAACAAATGGACAAATGAACAAATGAACAAATGAACAAATGAACAAATGAACAAATGAACAAATGAACAAATGAACAAATGAACAAACGAACAAACGAACAAACGAACAAACGAACAAATGAACAAATGAACAAATGAACAAGTGAACAAATGAACAAATGAACAAATGAAAAAATGAACAAATGAACAAATGAACAAATGAACAAATGAACAAATGAACAAATGAACAAATGAACAAATGAACAAATGAACAAATGAACAAATGAAGAAAAGAAGAAATGAAGAAATGAACAAATGAACAAATGAACAAATGAACAAATGAACAAATGAACAAATGAACAAATGAACAAATGAACAAATGAGCAAATGAACAAATGAACAAATGAACAAATGAACAAATGAACAAGTGAACAAATGAACAAATGAACAAATGAACAAATGAACAAATGAACAAATGAACAAATGAACAAATGAACAAAGGAACAAACGAACAAATGAACAAATGAACAAATGAACAAATGAACAAATGAACAAATGAACAAATGGACAAATGAACAAATGAACAAATGAACAAATGAACAAATGAACAAATGAACAAATGAACAAATGAACAAATGAACAAACGAACAAACGAACAAACGAACAAACGAACAAATGAAGAAATGAACAAATGAACAAATGAACAAATGAACAAATGAACAAATGAACAAATGAACAAATGTACAAATGAACAAATGAACAAATGAACAAATGAACAAATGAACAAATGAACAAATGAACAAATGAACAAATGAACAAATGAACAAATGAACAAATGTACAAATGAACAAATGAACAAATGAAGAAATGAAGAAATGAAGAAATGAACAAATGAACAAACGAACAAATGAGCAAATGTACAAATGAACAAATGAAGAAATGAACAAATGAAGAAATGAACAAATGAACAAATGAACAAATGAACAAATGAACAAATGAACAAATGAACAAATGAACAAATGAACAAATGAACAAATGAACAAATGAACAAATGAACAAATGAACAAATGATCAAATGAACAAATGAACAAATGAACAAATGAACAAATGAGCGAATAGGCAAATGAACGAATGAACAAATGAGCCAATAGACAATCGCGCAAATGAACAAATGAACAAATGAACAAATGAACAAATGAACAAATGAACAAATGAACAAATGAACAAATGAACAAATGAACAAATGAACAAATGAACAAATGAACAAATGAACAAATGAACAAATGAACAAATGAACAAATGAACAAATGAACAAATGAACAAATGAACAAATGAACAAATGAACAAATGAACAAGTGAACAAATGAACAAATGAAGAAATGAAGAAATGAACAAATGAAGAAATGAACAAATGAACAAACGAACAAATGAGCAAATGTACAAATGAACAAATGAACAAATGAAGAAATGAACAAATGAAGAAATGAACAAATGAACAAATGAACAAATGAACAAATGAACAAATGAACAAATGAACAAATGAACAAATGAACAAATGTACAGATGAACAAATGAAGAAATGAACAAATGAACAAATGAACAAATGAACAAATGAACAAATGAACAAATGAACAAATGAACAAATGAACAAATGAACAAATGAACAAATGAACAAATGAACAAATGAACAAATGAACAAATGAACAAATGAACAAATGAACAAATGAACAAATGAACAAATGAACAAATGAACAAATGAACAAATGAACAAATGAACAAATGAACAAATGAACAAATGAACAAATGAACAAATGAACAAATGAACAAATGAACAAATGAACAAATGAACAAATGAACAAATGAACAAATGAACAAATGATCAAATGAACAAATGAACAAATGAACAAATGAACAAATGAACAAATGAGCGAATAGGCAAATGAACGAATGAACAAATGAGCCAATAGACAATCGCGCAAATGAACAAATGAACAAATGAACAAATGAACAAATGAACAAATGAACAAATGAACAAATGAACAAATGAACAAATGAACAAATGAACAAATGAACAAATGAACAAATGAACAAGTGAACAAATGAACAAATGAACAAATGAAAAAATGAACTAATGAACAAATGAACAAATGAACAAATGAACAAATGAACAAATGAACAAATGTACAAATGAACAAATGAACAAATGAAGAAATGAAGAAATGAAGAAATGAACAAATGAACAAACGAACAAATGAGCAAATGTACAAACGAACAAATGAAGAAATGAACAAATGAACAAATGAACAAATGAACAAATGAACAAATGAAGAAATGAAGAAATGAAGAAATGAACAAATGAACAAATGAACAAATGAACAAATGAACAAATGAACAAATGAACAAATGAACAAATGAACAAATGAACAAATGTACAAATGAACAAATGAACAAATGAACAAATGAACAAATGAACAAATGAACAAATGAACAAATGAACAAATGAACAAATGAACAAATGAACAAATGAACAAATGAACAAATGAACAAATGAACAAATGAACAAATGAACAAATGAACAAATGAACAAATGAACAAATGAACAAATGAACAAATGAACAAATGAACAAATGAACAAATGAACAAATGAACAAATGAACAAGTGAACAAATGAACAAATGAACAAATGAAAAAATGAACAAATGAACAAATGAACAAATGAACAAATGAACAAATGAACAAATGAACAAATGAACAAATGAACAAATGAACAAATGTACAAATGAACAAATGAATAAATGAACAAATGAAGAAATGAAGAAATGAACAAATGAACAAATGAGCAAATGTACAAATGAACAAATGAACAAATGAAGAAATGAACAAATGAAGAAATGAACAAATGAACAAATGAACAAATGAACAAATGAACAAATGTACAGATGAACAAATGAAGAAATGAACAAATGAACAAATGAACAAATGAACAAATGAACAAATGAACAAATGAACAAATGAACAAATGAACAAATGAACAAATGAACAAATGAACAAATGAACCAATGTACAAATGAACAAATGGACAAATGAACAAATGAACAAATGAACAAATGAACAAATGAACAAATGAACAAATGAACAAATGAACAAATGAACAAATGAACAAACGAACAAATGAACAAACGAAAAAACGAACAAACGAACAAACGAACAAATGAACAAATGAGCAAATGAACAAGTGAACAAATGAACAAATGAACAAATGAAAAAATGAACTAATGAACAAATGAACAAATGAACAAATGAACAAATGAACAAATGAACAAATGAACAAATGTACAAATGAACAAATGAACAAATGAACAAATGAACAAATGAACAAATGAACAAATGAACAAATGAACAAATGAACAAATGAACAAATGAACAAGTGAACAAATGAAAAAATGAACTAATGAACAAATGAACAAATGAACAAATGAACAAATGAACAAATGAACAAATGTACAAATGAACAAATGAACAAATGAACAAATGAACAAATGAACAAATGTACAAATGAACAAATGAACAAATGAAGAAATGAAGAAATGAAGAAATGATCAAATGAACAAACGAACAAATGAGCAAATGTACAAATGAACAAATGAACAAATGAACAAATGAAGAAATGAACAAATGAACAAATGAACAAATGAACAAATGAACAAATGAACAAATGAACAAATGGACAAATGAACAAATGAACAAATGAACAAATGAACAAATGAACAAATGAACAAATGAACAAATGAACAAATGAACAAACGAACAAACGAACAAACGAACAAACGAACAAACGAACAAACGAACAAACGAACAAACGAACAAACGAACAAATGAACAAATGAACAAATGAACAAATGAACAAATGAACAAATGAACAAATGAACAAATGAACAAATGAACAAATGAACAAATGAACAAATGTACAAATGAACAAATGAACAAATGTACAAATGAACAAATGAACAAATGAACAAATGAACAAATGAACAAATGAACAAATGAACAAATGAACAAATGAACAAATGAACAAATGAACAAATGAACAAATGAACAAATGTACAAATGAACAAATGAACAAATGAAGAAATGAAGAAATGAAGAAATGATCAAATGAACAAACGAACAAATGAGCAAATGTACAAATGAACAAATGAACAAATGAACAAATGAAGAAATGAACAAATGAACAAACGAACAAATGAAAAAAATGAACAAATGAACAAATGAACAAATGAACAAATGAACAAATGGACAAATGAACAAATGAACAAATGAACAAATGAACAAATGAACAAATGAACAAATGAACAAATGAACAAATGAACAAATGAAGAAAAGAAGAAATGAAGAAATGAACAAATGAACAAATGAACAAATGAACAAATGAACAAATGAACAAATGAACAAATGAACAAATGAGCAAATGAACAAATGAACAAATGAACAAATGAACAAATGGACAAATGAACAAATGAACAAATGAACAAATGAACAAATGAACAAATGAACAAATGAACAAATGAACAAATGAACAAATGAAGAAAAGAAGAAATGAAGAAATGAACAAATGAACAAATGAACAAATGAACAAATGAACAAATGAACAAATGAACAAATGAACAAATGAACAAATGAACAAGTGAACAAATGAACAAATGAACAAATGAAAAAATGAACTAATGAACAAATGAACAAATGAACAAATGAACAAATGAACAAATGAACAAATGTACAAATGAACAAATGAACAAATGAAGAAATGAAGAAATGAAGAAATGAACAAATGAACAAACGAACAAATGAGCAAATGTACAAACGAACAAATGAAGAAATGAACAAATGAACAAATGAACAAATGAACAAATGAACAAATGAACAAATGAACAAATGAACAAATGAAGAAATGAAGAAATGAAGAAATGAACAAATGAACAAATGAACAAATGAACAAATGAACAAATGAACAAATGAACAAATGAACAAATGAACAAATGAACAAATGTACAAATGAACAAATGAACAAATGAACAAATGAACAAATGAACAAATGAACAAATGAACAAATGAACAAATGAACAAATGAACAAATGAACAAATGAACAAATGAACAAATGAACAAATGAACAAATGAACAAATGAACAAATGAACAAATGAACAAATGAACAAATGAACAAATGAACAAATGAACAAATGAACAAATGAACAAATGAACAAATGAACAAATGAACAAGTGAACAAATGAACAAATGAACAAATGAAAAAATGAACAAATGAACAAATGAACAAATGAACAAATGAACAAATGAACAAATGAACAAATGAACAAATGAACAAATGAACAAATGTACAAATGAACAAATGAATAAATGAACAAATGAAGAAATGAAGAAATGAACAAATGAACAAATGAGCAAATGTACAAATGAACAAATGAACAAATGAAGAAATGAACAAATGAAGAAATGAACAAATGAACAAATGAACAAATGAACAAATGAACAAATGTACAGATGAACAAATGAAGAAATGAACAAATGAACAAATGAACAAATGAACAAATGAACAAATGAACAAATGAACAAATGAACAAATGAACAAATGAACAAATGAACAAATGAACAAATGAACCAATGTACAAATGAACAAATGGACAAATGAACAAATGAACAAATGAACAAATGAACAAATGAACAAATGAACAAATGAACAAATGAACAAATGAACAAATGAACAAACGAACAAATGAACAAACGAAAAAACGAACAAACGAACAAACGAACAAATGAACAAATGAGCAAATGAACAAGTGAACAAATGAACAAATGAACAAATGAAAAAATGAACTAATGAACAAATGAACAAATGAACAAATGAACAAATGAACAAATGAACAAATGAACAAATGTACAAATGAACAAATGAACAAATGAACAAATGAACAAATGAACAAATGAACAAATGAACAAATGAACAAATGAACAAATGAACAAATGAACAAGTGAACAAATGAAAAAATGAACTAATGAACAAATGAACAAATGAACAAATGAACAAATGAACAAATGAACAAATGTACAAATGAACAAATGAACAAATGAACAAATGAACAAATGAACAAATGTACAAATGAACAAATGAACAAATGAAGAAATGAAGAAATGAAGAAATGATCAAATGAACAAACGAACAAATGAGCAAATGTACAAATGAACAAATGAACAAATGAACAAATGAAGAAATGAACAAATGAACAAATGAACAAATGAACAAATGAACAAATGAACAAATGAACAAATGGACAAATGAACAAATGAACAAATGAACAAATGAACAAATGAACAAATGAACAAATGAACAAATGAACAAATGAACAAACGAACAAACGAACAAACGAACAAACGAACAAACGAACAAACGAACAAACGAACAAACGAACAAACGAACAAATGAACAAATGAACAAATGAACAAATGAACAAATGAACAAATGAACAAATGAACAAATGAACAAATGAACAAATGAACAAATGAACAAATGTACAAATGAACAAATGAACAAATGTACAAATGAACAAATGAACAAATGAACAAATGAACAAATGAACAAATGAACAAATGAACAAATGAACAAATGAACAAATGAACAAATGAACAAATGAACAAATGAACAAATGTACAAATGAACAAATGAACAAATGAAGAAATGAAGAAATGAAGAAATGATCAAATGAACAAACGAACAAATGAGCAAATGTACAAATGAACAAATGAACAAATGAACAAATGAAGAAATGAACAAATGAACAAACGAACAAATGAAAAAAATGAACAAATGAACAAATGAACAAATGAACAAATGAACAAATGGACAAATGAACAAATGAACAAATGAACAAATGAACAAATGAACAAATGAACAAATGAACAAATGAACAAATGAACAAATGAAGAAAAGAAGAAATGAAGAAATGAACAAATGAACAAATGAACAAATGAACAAATGAACAAATGAACAAATGAACAAATGAGCAAATGAACAAATGAAGAAATGAACAAATGAACAAATGAACAAATGAACAAATGAACAAAGGAACAAACGAACAAACGAACAAATGAACAAATGAACAAATGAACAAATGAACAAATGAACAAATGGACAAATGAACAAATGAACAAATGAACAAATGAACAAATGAACAAATGAACAAATGAACAAATGAACAAATGAACAAACGAACAAACGAACAAACGAACAAACGAACAAATGAAGAAATGAACAAATGAACAAATGAACAAATGAACAAATGTACAAATGAACAAATGAACAAATGAACAAATGAACAAATGAACAAATGAACAAATGAACAAATGAACAAATGAACAAATGAACAAATGAACAAATGTACAAATGAACAAATGAACAAATGAACAAATGAAGAAATGAAGAAATGAACAAATGAAGAAATGAACAAATGAACAAACGAACAAATGAGCAAATGTACAAATGAACAAATGAACAAATGAAGAAATGAACAAATGAAGAAATGAACAAATGAACAAATGAACAAATGAACAAATGAACAAATGAACAAATGAACAAATGAACAAATGAACAAATGTACAGATGAACAAATGAAGAAATGAACAAATGAACAAATGAACAAATGAACAAATGAACAAATGAACAAATGAACAAATGAACAAATGAACAAATGAACAAATGAACAAATGAACAAATGAACAAATGAACAAATGAACAAATGAACAAATGAACAAATGAACAAATGAACAAATGGACAAATGAACAAATGAACAAATGAACAAATGAACAAATGAACAAATGAACAAATGAACAAATGAACAAATGAACAAACGAACAAACGAACAAACGAACAAACGAACAAACGAACAAACGAACAAACGAACAAACGAACAAACGAACAAATGAACAAATGAACAAATGAACAAATGAACAAATGAACAAATGAACAAATGAACAAATGAACAAATGAACAAATGAACAAATGAACAAATGTACAAATGAACAAATGAACAAATGTACAAATGAACAAATGAACAAATGAACAAATGAACAAATGAACAAATGAACAAATGAACAAATGAACAAATGAACAAATGAACAAATGAACAAATGAACAAATGAACAAATGAACAAATGAACAAATGAACAAATGAACAAATGAACAAATGAACAAATGAACAAATGAACAAATGAACAAATGAACAAATGAACAAATGAACAAATGAACAAATGAACAAATGAACAAATGAACAAATGAACAAGTGAACAAATGAACAAATGAAGAAATGAAGAAATGAACAAATGAAGAAATGAACAAATGAACAAACGAACAAATGAGCAAATGTACAAATGAACAAATGAACAAATGAAGAAATGAACAAATGAAGAAATGAACAAATGAACAAATGAACAAATGAACAAATGAACAAATGAACAAATGAACAAATGAACAAATGAACAAATGTACAGATGAACAAATGAAGAAATGAACAAATGAACAAATGAACAAATGAACAAATGAACAAATGAACAAATGAACAAATGAACAAATGAACAAATGAACAAATGAACAAATGAACAAATGAACAAATGAACAAATGAACAAATGAACAAATGAACAAATGAACAAATGAACAAATGAACAAATGAACAAATGAACAAATGAACAAATGAACAAATGAACAAATGAACAAATGAACAAATGAACAAATGAACAAATGAACAAATGAACAAATGAACAAATGAACAAATGAACAAATGAACAAATGAACAAATGAACAAATGATCAAATGAACAAATGAACAAATGAACAAATGAACAAATGAACAAATGAGCGAATAGGCAAATGAACGAATGAACAAATGAGCCAATAGACAATCGCGCAAATGAACAAATGAACAAATGAACAAATGAACAAATGAACAAATGAACAAATGAACAAATGAACAAATGAACAAATGAACAAATGAACAAATGAACAAATGAACAAGTGAACAAATGAACAAATGAACAAATGAAAAAATGAACTAATGAACAAATGAACAAATGAACAAATGAACAAATGAACAAATGAACAAATGTACAAATGAACAAATGAACAAATGAAGAAATGAAGAAATGAAGAAATGAACAAATGAACAAACGAACAAATGAGCAAATGTACAAACGAACAAATGAAGAAATGAACAAATGAACAAATGAACAAATGAACAAATGAACAAATGAACAAATGAACAAATGAACAAATGAAGAAATGAAGAAATGAAGAAATGAACAAATGAACAAATGAACAAATGAACAAATGAACAAATGAACAAATGAACAAATGAACAAATGAACAAATGAACAAATGTACAAATGAACAAATGAACAAATGAACAAATGAACAAATGAACAAATGAACAAATGAACAAATGAACAAATGAACAAATGAACAAATGAACAAATGAACAAATGAACAAATGAACAAATGAACAAATGAACAAATGAACAAATGAACAAATGAACAAATGAACAAATGAACAAATGAACAAATGAACAAATGAACAAATGAACAAATGAACAAATGAACAAATGAACAAGTGAACAAATGAACAAATGAACAAATGAAAAAATGAACAAATGAACAAATGAACAAATGAACAAATGAACAAATGAACAAATGAACAAATGAACAAATGAACAAATGAACAAATGTACAAATGAACAAATGAATAAATGAACAAATGAAGAAATGAAGAAATGAACAAATGAACAAATGAGCAAATGTACAAATGAACAAATGAACAAATGAAGAAATGAACAAATGAAGAAATGAACAAATGAACAAATGAACAAATGAACAAATGAACAAATGTACAGATGAACAAATGAAGAAATGAACAAATGAACAAATGAACAAATGAACAAATGAACAAATGAACAAATGAACAAATGAACAAATGAACAAATGAACAAATGAACAAATGAACAAATGAACCAATGTACAAATGAACAAATGGACAAATGAACAAATGAACAAATGAACAAATGAACAAATGAACAAATGAACAAATGAACAAATGAACAAATGAACAAATGAACAAACGAACAAATGAACAAACGAAAAAACGAACAAACGAACAAACGAACAAATGAACAAATGAGCAAATGAACAAGTGAACAAATGAACAAATGAACAAATGAAAAAATGAACTAATGAACAAATGAACAAATGAACAAATGAACAAATGAACAAATGAACAAATGAACAAATGTACAAATGAACAAATGAACAAATGAACAAATGAACAAATGAACAAATGAACAAATGAACAAATGAACAAATGAACAAATGAACAAATGAACAAGTGAACAAATGAAAAAATGAACTAATGAACAAATGAACAAATGAACAAATGAACAAATGAACAAATGAACAAATGTACAAATGAACAAATGAACAAATGAACAAATGAACAAATGAACAAATGTACAAATGAACAAATGAACAAATGAAGAAATGAAGAAATGAAGAAATGATCAAATGAACAAACGAACAAATGAGCAAATGTACAAATGAACAAATGAACAAATGAACAAATGAAGAAATGAACAAATGAACAAATGAACAAATGAACAAATGAACAAATGAACAAATGAACAAATGGACAAATGAACAAATGAACAAATGAACAAATGAACAAATGAACAAATGAACAAATGAACAAATGAACAAATGAACAAACGAACAAACGAACAAACGAACAAACGAACAAACGAACAAACGAACAAACGAACAAACGAACAAACGAACAAATGAACAAATGAACAAATGAACAAATGAACAAATGAACAAATGAACAAATGAACAAATGAACAAATGAACAAATGAACAAATGAACAAATGTACAAATGAACAAATGAACAAATGTACAAATGAACAAATGAACAAATGAACAAATGAACAAATGAACAAATGAACAAATGAACAAATGAACAAATGAACAAATGAACAAATGAACAAATGAACAAATGAACAAATGTACAAATGAACAAATGAACAAATGAAGAAATGAAGAAATGAAGAAATGATCAAATGAACAAACGAACAAATGAGCAAATGTACAAATGAACAAATGAACAAATGAACAAATGAAGAAATGAACAAATGAACAAACGAACAAATGAAAAAAATGAACAAATGAACAAATGAACAAATGAACAAATGAACAAATGGACAAATGAACAAATGAACAAATGAACAAATGAACAAATGAACAAATGAACAAATGAACAAATGAACAAATGAACAAATGAAGAAAAGAAGAAATGAAGAAATGAACAAATGAACAAATGAACAAATGAACAAATGAACAAATGAACAAATGAACAAATGAGCAAATGAACAAATGAAGAAATGAACAAATGAACAAATGAACAAATGAACAAATGAACAAAGGAACAAACGAACAAACGAACAAATGAACAAATGAACAAATGAACAAATGAACAAATGAACAAATGGACAAATGAACAAATGAACAAATGAACAAATGAACAAATGAACAAATGAACAAATGAACAAATGAACAAATGAACAAACGAACAAACGAACAAACGAACAAACGAACAAATGAAGAAATGAACAAATGAACAAATGAACAAATGAACAAATGTACAAATGAACAAATGAACAAATGAACAAATGAACAAATGAACAAATGAACAAATGAACAAATGAACAAATGAACAAATGAACAAATGAACAAATGTACAAATGAACAAATGAACAAATGAACAAATGAAGAAATGAAGAAATGAACAAATGAAGAAATGAACAAATGAACAAACGAACAAATGAGCAAATGTACAAATGAACAAATGAACAAATGAAGAAATGAACAAATGAAGAAATGAACAAATGAACAAATGAACAAATGAACAAATGAACAAATGAACAAATGAACAAATGAACAAATGAACAAATGTACAGATGAACAAATGAAGAAATGAACAAATGAACAAATGAACAAATGAACAAATGAACAAATGAACAAATGAACAAATGAACAAATGAACAAATGAACAAATGAACAAATGAACAAATGAACAAATGAACAAATGAACAAATGAACAAATGAACAAATGAACAAATGAACAAATGAACAAATGAACAAATGAACAAATGAACAAATGAACAAATGAACAAATGAACAAATGAACAAATGAACAAATGATCAAATGAACAAATGAACAAATGAACAAATGAACAAATGAGCGAATAGGCAAATGAACGAATGAACAAATGAGCCAATAGACAATCGCGCAAATGAACAAATGAACAAATGAACAAATGAACAAATGAACAAATGAACAAATGAACAAATGAACAAATGAACAAATGAACAAATGAACAAATGAACAAATGAACAAATGAACAAATGAACAAATGAACAAATGAACAAATGAACAAATGAACAAATGAACAAATGAACAAATGAACAAATGAACAAATGAACAAATGAACAAATGAACAAATGAACAAATGAACAAATGAACAAATGAACAAATGAACAAATGAACAAATGAACAAATGAACAAATGAACAAATGAACAAATGAACAAATGAACAAATGAACAAATGAAC
This sequence comes from Megalopta genalis, assembly GCF_051020955.1. Taxonomy (NCBI): domain Eukaryota; kingdom Metazoa; phylum Arthropoda; class Insecta; order Hymenoptera; family Halictidae; genus Megalopta; species Megalopta genalis. The sequence goes on from NC_135022.1 coordinate 4,897,868, forward strand.
AAATGATCAAATGAACAAATGAACAAATGAACAAATGAACAAATGAACAAATGAGCGAATAGGCAAATGAACGAATGAACAAATGAGCCAATAGACAATCGCGCAAATGAACAAATGAACAAATGAACAAATGAACAAATGAACAAATGAACAAATGAACAAATGAACAAATGAACAAATGAACAAATGAACAAATGAACAAATGAACAAATGAACAAATGAACAAATGAACAAGTGAACAAATGAACAAATGAACAAATGAAAAAATGAACTAATGAACAAATGAACAAATGAACAAATGAACAAATGAACAAATGAACAAATGTACAAATGAACAAATGAACAAATGAAGAAATGAAGAAATGAAGAAATGAACAAATGAACAAACGAACAAATGAGCAAATGTACAAACGAACAAATGAAGAAATGAACAAATGAACAAATGAACAAATGAACAAATGAACAAATGAACAAATGAACAAATGAAGAAATGAAGAAATGAAGAAATGAAGAAATGAACAAATGAACAAATGAACAAATGAACAAATGAACAAATGAACAAATGAACAAATGGACAAATGAACAAATGAACAAATGTACAAATGAACAAATGAACAAATGAACAAATGAACAAATGAACAAATGAACAAATGAACAAATGAACAAATGAACAAATGAACAAATGAACAAATGAACAAATGAACAAATGAACAAATGAACAAATGAACAAATGAACAAATGAACAAATGAACAAATGAACAAATGAACAAATGAACAAATGAACAAATGAACAAATGAACAAATGAACAAATGAACAAATGAACAAATGAACAAATGAACAAATGAACAAATGAACAAATGAACAAATGAACAAATGAACAAATGAACAAGTGAACAAATGAACAAATGAACAAATGAAAAAATGAACAAATGAACAAATGTACAAATGAACAAATGAACAAATGAAGAAATGAACAAATGAAGAAATGAACAAATGAACAAATGAACAAATGAACAAATGAACAAATGAACAAATGAACAAATGAACAAATGTACAGATGAACAAATGAAGAAATGAACAAATGAAGAAATGAACAAATGAACAAATGAACAAATGAACAAATGAACAAATGAACAAATGAACAAATGAACAAATGAACAAATGAACAAATGAACAAACGAACAAATGAACAAACGAAAAAACGAACAAACGAACAAACGAACAAATGAACAAATGAGCAAATGAACAAGTGAACAAATGAACAAATGAACAAATGAAAAAATGAACTAATGAACAAATGAACAAATGAACAAATGAACAAATGATCAAATGAACAAATGAACAAACGAACAAATGAACAAACGAAAAAACGAACAAACGAACAAACGAACAAAAGAACAAATGAGCAAATGAACAAGTGAACAAATGAACAAATGAACAAATGAACAAATGAAAAAATGAACTATTGAACAAATGAACAAATGAACAAATGAACAAATGAACAAATGAACAAATGAACAAATGAACAAATGTACAAATGAACAAATGAACAAATGAACAAATGAACAAATGAACAAATGAACAAATGAACAAATGAACAAATGAACAAATGAACAAGTGAACAAATGAAAAAATGAACTAATGAACAAATGAACAAATGAACAAATGAACAAATGAACAAATGAACAAATGAACAAATGTACAAATGAACAAATGAACAAATGAAGAAATGAAGAAATGAAGAAATGATCAAATGAACAAACGAACAAATGAGCAAATGTACAAATGAACAAATGAACAAATGAACAAATGAAGAAATGAACAAATGAACAAATGAAGAAATGAACAAATGAACAAATGAACAAATGAACAAATGAACAAATGAACAAATGGACAAATGAACAAATGAACAAATGAACAAATGAACAAATGAACAAATGAACAAATGAACAAATGAACAAATGAACAAATGAACAAACGAACAAACGAACAAACGAACAAACGAACAAGCGAACAAACGAACAAACGAACAAACGAACAAATGAACAAATGAACAAATGAACAAATGAACAAATGAACAAATGAACAAATGAACAAATGAACAAATGAACAAATGTACAAATGAACAAATGAACAAATGTACAAATGAACAAATGAACAAATGAACAAATGAACAAATGAACAAATGAACAAATGAACAAATGAACAAATGAACAAATGTACAAATGAACAAATGAACAAATGAAGAAATGAAGAAATGAAGAAATGATCAAATGAACAAACGAACAAATGAGCAAATGTACAAATGAACAAATGAACAAATGAACAAATGAAGAAATGAACAAATGAACAAATGAACAAATGAACAAATGAACAAATGTACAAATGAACAAATGAACAAATGAACAAATGAACAAATGAACAAATGAACAAATGAACAAATGAACAAATGAACAAATGAACAAATGAACAAATGTACAAATGAACAAATGAACAAATGAAGAAATGAAGAAATGAAGAAATGATCAAATGAACAAACGAACAAATGAGCAAATGTACAAATGAACAAATGAACAAATGAACAAATGAAGAAATGAACAAATGAACAAATGAACAAATGAACAAATGAACAAATGAACAAATGAACAAATGAACAAATGGACAAATGAACAAATGAACAAATGAACAAATGAACAAATGAACAAATGAACAAATGAACAAATGAACAAATGAACAAACGAACAAACGAACAAACGAACAAACGAACAAACGAACAAACGAACAAACGAACAAACGAACAAACGAACAAACGAACAAATGAACAAATGAACAAATGAACAAATGAACAAATGAACAAATGAACAAATGAACAAATGAACAAATGAACAAATGAACAAATGTACAAATGAACAAATGAACAAATGTACAAATGAACAAATGAACAAATGAACAAATGAACAAATGAACAAATGAACAAATGAACAAATGAACAAATGAACAAATGAACAAATGTACAAATGAAGAAATGAAGAAATGATCAAATGAACAAACGAACAAATGAGCAAATGTACAAATGAACAAATGAACAAATGAACAAATGAACAAATGAACAAATGAACAAATGAACAAATGAACAAATGAACAAATGAACAAATGAACAAATGAACAAATGAACAAATGAACAAATGAACAAATGAACAAATGAACAAATGAACAAGTGAACAAATGAACAAATGAACAAATGAACAAATGAACAAATGAACAAATGAACAAATGAACAAATGAACAAATGAACAAATGAACAAATGAACAAATGAACAAATGAACAAATGAACAAATGAACAAATGAACAAATGAACAAATGAACAAATGAACAAATGAACAAATGAACAAATGAACAAATGAACAAATGAACAAATGAACAAATGAACAAATGAACAAATGAACAAATGAACAAGTGAACAAATGAACAAATGAACAAATGAAAAAATGAACTAATGAACAAATGAACAAATGAACAAATGAACAAATGAACAAATGAACAAATGAACAAATGTACAAATGAACAAATGAACAAATGAAGAAATGAAGAAATGAAGAAATGAACAAATGAACAAACGAACAAATGAGCAAATGTACAAATGAACAAATGAAGAAATGAACAAATGAGGAAATGAACAAATGAACAAATGAACAAATGAACAAATGAACAAATGAACAAATGAACAAATGAACAAATGAACAAATGTACAGATGAACAAATGAAGAAATGAACAAATGAACAAATGAACAAATGAACAAATGAACAAATGAACAAATGAACAAATGAACAAATGAACAAATGGACAAATGAACAAATGAACAAATGAACAAATGAACAAATGAACAAATGAACAAATGTACAAATGAACAAATGAACAAATGAAGAAATGAAGAAACGAACAAATGAACAAACGAACAAATGAGCAAATGTACAAATGAACAAATGAACAAATGAAGAAATGAACAAATGAGGAAATGAACAAATGAACAAATGAACAAATGAACAAATGAACAAATGAACAAATGAACAAATGTACAAATGAACAAATGAACAAATGAACAAATGAACAAATGAACAAATGAACAAATGAACAAATGAACAAATGAACAAATGTACAAATGAACAAATGAACAAATGAACAAATGAACAAATGAACAAATGAACAAATGAACAAATGAACAAATGAACAAATGAACAAATGAACAAATGAACAAATGAACAAATGAACAAATGAACAAATGAACAAATGAACAAATGAACAAGTGAACAAATGAACAAATGAACAAATGAAAAAATGAACTAATGAACAAATGAACAAATGAACAAATGAACAAATGAACAAATGAACAAATGAACAAATGAACAAATGTACAAATGAACAAATGAACAAATGAAGAAATGAAGAAATGAAGAAATGAACAAATGAACAAACGAACAAATGAGCAAATGTACAAATGAACAAATGAACAAGTGAAGAAATGAACAAATGAGGAAATGAACAAATGAACAAATGAACAAATGAACAAATGAACAAATGAACAAATGAACAAATGAACAAATGTACAGATGAACAAATGAAGAAATGAACAAATGAACAAATGAACAAATGAACAAATGAACAAATGAACAAATGAACAAATGAACAAATGAACAAATGGACAAATGAACAAATGAACAAATGAACAAATGAACAAATGAACAAATGAACAAATGTACAAATGAACAAATGAACAAATGAAGAAATGAAGAAACGAACAAATGAACAAACGAACAAATGAGCAAATGTACAAATGAACAAATGAACAAATGAAGAAATGAACAAATGAGGAAATGAACAAATGAACAAATGAACAAATGAACAAATGAACAAATGAACAAATGAACAAATGTACAAATGAACAAATGAACAAATGAACAAATGAACAAATGAACAAATGAACAAATGAACAAATGAACAAATGAACAAATGAACAAATGAACAAATGAACAAATGAACAAATGTACAGATGAACAAATGAAGAAATGAACAAATGAACAAATGAACAAATGAACAAATGAACAAATGAACAAATGAACAAATGAACAAATGAACAAATGAACAAATGAACAAATGAACAAATGTACAAATGAACAAATGGACAAATGAACAAATGAACAAATGAACAAATGAACAAATGAACAAATGAACAAATGAACAAATGAACAAATGAACAAACGAACAAATGAACAAACGAAAAAACGAACAAACGAACAAACGAACAAATGAACAAATGAGCAAATGAACAAGTGAACAAATGAACAAATGAACAAATGAAAAAATGAACTAATGAACAAATGAACAAATGAACAAATGAACAAATGAACAAATGAACAAATGAACAAATGTACAAATGAACAAATGAACAAATGAACAAATGAACAAATGAACAAATGAACAAATGAACAAATGAACAAATGAACAAATGAACAAATGAACAAGTGAACAAATGAAAAAATGAACTAATGAACAAATGAACAAATGAACAAATGAACAAATGAACAAATGAACAAATGTACAAATGAACAAATGAACAAATGAACAAATGAACAAATGAACAAATGTACAAATGAACAAATGAACAAATGAAGAAATGAAGAAATGAAGAAATGATCAAATGAACAAACGAACAAATGAGCAAATGTACAAATGAACAAATGAACAAATGAACAAATGAAGAAATGAACAAATGAACAAATGAACAAATGAACAAATGAACAAATGAACAAATGAACAAATGGACAAATGAACAAATGAACAAATGAACAAATGAACAAATGAACAAATGAACAAATGAACAAACGAACAAACGAACAAACGAACAAACGAACAAACGAACAAACGAACAAACGAACAAACGAACAAATGAACAAATGAACAAATGAACAAATGAACAAATGAACAAATGAACAAATGAACAAATGAACAAATGAACAAATGAACAAATGAACAAATGTACAAATGAACAAATGAACAAATGTACAAATGAACAAATGAACAAATGAACAAATGAACAAATGAACAAATGAACAAATGAACAAATGAACAAATGAACAAATGAACAAATGAACAAATGAACAAATGTACAAATGAACAAATGAACAAATGAACAAATGAACAAATGAACAAATGAACAAATGAACAAATGTACAAATGAACAAATGAACAAATGTACAAATGAACAAATGAACAAATGAACAAATGAACAAATGAACAAATGAACAAATGAACAAATGAACAAATGAACAAATGAACAAATGAACAAATGAACAAATGTACAAATGAACAAATGAACAAATGAAGAAATGAAGAAATGAAGAAATGATCAAATGAACAAACGAACAAATGAGCAAATGTACAAATGAACAAATGAACAAATGAACAAATGAAGAAATGAACAAATGAACAAACGAACAAATGAAAAAAATGAACAAATGAACAAATGAACAAATGAACAAATGAACAAATGGACAAATGAACAAATGAACAAATGAACAAATGAACAAATGAACAAATGAACAAATGAACAAATGAACAAATGAACAAATGAACAAATGAAGAAAAGAAGAAATGAAGAAATGAACAAATGAACAAATGAACAAATGAACAAATGAACAAATGAACAAATGAACAAATGAGCAAATGAACAAATGAAGAAATGAACAAATGAACAAATGAACAAATGAACAAATGAACAAAGGAACAAACGAACAAACGAACAAATGAACAAATGAACAAATGAACAAATGAACAAATGAACAAATGGACAAATGAACAAATGAACAAATGAACAAATGAACAAATGAACAAATGAACAAATGAACAAATGAACAAATGAACAAATGAACAAACGAACAAACGAACAAACGAACAAACGAACAAATGAAGAAATGAACAAATGAACAAATGAACAAATGAACAAATGTACAAATGAACAAATGAACAAATGAACAAATGAACAAATGAACAAATGAACAAATGAACAAATGAACAAATGAACAAATGAACAAATGAACAAATGTACAAATGAACAAATGAACAAATGAACAAATGAAGAAATGAAGAAATGAACAAATGAAGAAATGAACAAATGAACAAACGAACAAATGAGCAAATGTACAAATGAACAAATGAACAAATGAAGAAATGAACAAATGAAGAAATGAACAAATGAACAAATGAACAAATGAACAAATGAACAAATGAACAAATGAACAAATGAACAAATGTACAGATGAACAAATGAAGAAATGAACAAATGAACAAATGAACAAATGAACAAATGAACAAATGAACAAATGAACAAATGAACAAATGAACAAATGAACAAATGAACAAATGAACAAATGAACAAATGAACAAATGAACAAATGAACAAATGAACAAATGAACAAATGAACAAATGAACAAATGAACAAATGAACAAATGAACAAATGAACAAATGAACAAATGAACAAATGAACAAATGAACAAATGAACAAATGAACAAATGAACAAATGATCAAATGAACAAATGAACAAATGAACAAATGAACAAATGAGCGAATAGGCAAATGAACGAATGAACAAATGAGCCAATAGACAATCGCGCAAATGAACAAATGAACAAATGAACAAATGAACAAATGAACAAATGAACAAATGAACAAATGAACAAATGAACAAATGAACAAATGAACAAATGAACAAATGAACAAATGAACAAATGAACAAATGAACAAATGAACAAATGAACAAATGAACAAATGAACAAATGAACAAATGAACAAATGAACAAATGAACAAATGAACAAATGAACAAATGAACAAATGAACAAATGAACAAATGAACAAATGAACAAATGAACAAATGAACAAATGAACAAATGAACAAATGAACAAATGAACAAATGAACAAATGAACAAATGAACAAATGAACAAATGATCAAATGAACAAATGAACAAATGAACAAATGAACAAATGAACAAATGAGCGAATAGGCAAATGAACGAATGAACAAATGAGCCAATAGACAATCGCGCAAATGAACAAATGAACAAATGAACAAATGAACAAATGAACAAATGAACAAATGAACAAATGAACAAATGAACAAATGAACAAATGAACAAATGAACAAATGAACAAATGAACAAATGAACAAATGAACAAGTGAACAAATGAACAAATGAACAAATGAAAAAATGAACTAATGAACAAATGAACAAATGAACAAATGAACAAATGAACAAATGAACAAATGTACAAATGAACAAATGAACAAATGAAGAAATGAAGAAATGAAGAAATGAACAAATGAACAAACGAACAAATGAGCAAATGTACAAACGAACAAATGAAGAAATGAACAAATGAACAAATGAACAAATGAACAAATGAACAAATGAACAAATGAACAAATGAAGAAATGAAGAAATGAAGAAATGAAGAAATGAACAAATGAACAAATGAACAAATGAACAAATGAACAAATGAACAAATGAACAAATGAACAAATGAACAAATGAACAAATGTACAAATGAACAAATGAACAAATGAACAAATGAACAAATGAACAAATGAACAAATGAACAAACGAACAAACGAACAAACGAACAAACGAACAAACGAACAAACGAACAAACGAACAAACGAACAAACGAACAAAGGAACAAATGAACAAATGAACAAATGAACAAATGAACAAATGAACAAATGAACAAATGAACAAATGAACAAATGAACAAATGAACAAATGTACAAATGAACAAATGAACAAATGTACAAATGAACAAATGAACAAATGAACAAATGAACAAATGAACAAATGAACAAATGAACAAATGAACAAATGAACAAATGTACAAATGAAGAAATGAAGAAATGATCAAATGAACAAACGAACAAATGAGCAAATGTACAAATGAACAAATGAACAAATGAACAAATGAACAAATGAACAAATGAACAAATGAACAAATGAACAAATGAACAAATGAACAAATGAACAAATGAACAAATGAACAAATGAACAAATGAACAAATGAACAAATGAACAAGTGAACAAATGAACAAATGAACAAATGAACAAATGAACAAATGAACAAATGAACAAATGAACAAATGAACAAATGAACAAATGAACAAATGAACAAATGAACAAATGAACAAATGAACAAATGAACAAATGAACAAATGAACAAATGAACAAATGAACAAATGAACAAATGAACAAATGAACAAATGAACAAATGAACAAATGAACAAATGAACAAATGAACAAATGAACAAATGAACAAATGAACAAATGAACAAGTGAACAAATGAACAAATGAACAAATGAAAAAATGAACTAATGAACAAATGAACAAATGAACAAATGAACAAATGAACAAATGAACAAATGAACAAATGTACAAATGAACAAATGAACAAATGAAGAAATGAAGAAATGAAGAAATGAACAAATGAACAAACGAACAAATGAGCAAATGTACAAATGAACAAATGAACAAATGAAGAAATGAACAAATGAGGAAATGAACAAATGAACAAATGAACAAATGAACAAATGAACAAATGAACAAATGAACAAATGAACAAATGTACAGATGAACAAATGAAGAAATGAACAAATGAACAAATGAACAAATGAACAAATGAACAAATGAACAAATGAACAAATGAACAAATGAACAAATGGACAAATGAACAAATGAACAAATGAACAAATGAACAAATGAACAAATGAACAAATGTACAAATGAACAAATGAACAAATGAAGAAATGAAGAAACGAACAAATGAACAAACGAACAAATGAGCAAATGTACAAATGAACAAATGAACAAATGAAGAAATGAACAAATGAGGAAATGAACAAATGAACAAATGAACAAATGAACAAATGAACAAATGAACAAATGAACAAATGTACAAATGAACAAATGAACAAATGAACAAATGAACAAATGAACAAATGAACAAATGAACAAATGAACAAATGAACAAATGTACAAATGAACAAATGAACAAATGAACAAATGAACAAATGAACAAATGAACAAATGAACAAATGAACAAATGAACAAATGAACAAATGAACAAATGAACAAATGAACAAATGAACAAATGAACAAATGAACAAATGAACAAATGAACAAGTGAACAAATGAACAAATGAACAAATGAAAAAATGAACTAATGAACAAATGAACAAATGAACAAATGAACAAATGAACAAATGAACAAATGAACAAATGTACAAATGAACAAATGAACAAATGAAGAAATGAAGAAATGAAGAAATGAACAAATGAACAAACGAACAAATGAGCAAATGTACAAATGAACAAATGAACAAATGAAGAAATGAACAAATGAGGAAATGAACAAATGAACAAATGAACAAATGAACAAATGAACAAATGAACAAATGAACAAATGTACAGATGAACAAATGAACAAATGAACAAATGAACAAATGAACAAATGAACAAATGAACAAATGAACAAATGAACAAATGGACAAATGAACAAATGAACAAATGAACAAATGAACAAATGAACAAATGAACAAATGAACAAATGAACAAATGAACAAATGAACAAACGAACAAACGAACAAACGAACAAACGAACAAATGAACAAATGAACAAATGAACAAGTGAACAAATGAACAAATGAACAAATGAAAAAATGAACTAATGAACAAATGAACAAATGAACAAATGAACAAATGAACAAATGAACAAATGCACAAATGAACAAATGAACAAATGAACAAATGAACAAATGAACAAATGAAGAAAAGAAGAAATGAAGAAATGAACAAATGAACAAATGAACAAATGAACAAATGAACAAATGAACAAATGAACAAATGAACAAATGAACAAATGAGCAAATGAACAAATGAAGAAATGAACAAATGAACAAATGAACAAGTGAACAAATGAACAAATGAACAAATGAACAAATGAACAAATGAACAAATGAACAAATGAACAAATGAACAAATGAACAAAGGAACAAACGAACAAATGAACAAATGAACAAATGAACAAATGAACAAATGAACAAATGGACAAATGAACAAATGAACAAATGAACAAATGAACAAATGAACAAATGAACAAATGAACAAATGAACAAATGAACAAATGAACAAACGAACAAACGAACAAACGAACAAACGAACAAATGAAGAAATGAACAAATGAACAAATGAACAAATGAACAAATGTACAAATGAACAAATGAACAAATGAACAAATGAACAAATGAACAAATGAACAAATGAACAAATGAACAAATGAACAAATGAACAAATGAACAAATGAACAAATGTACAAATGAACAAATGAACAAATGAAGAAATGAAGAAATGAAGAAATGAACAAATGAAGAAATGAACAAATGAACAAACGAACAAATGAGCAAATGTACAAATGAACAAATGAACAAATGAAGAAATGAACAAATGAAGAAATGAACAAATGAACAAATGAACAAATGAACAAATGAACAAATGAACAAATGAACAAATGAACAAATGTACAGATGAACAAATGAAGAAATGAACAAATGAACAAATGAACAAATGAACAAATGAACAAATGAACAAATGAACAAATGAACAAATGAACAAATGAACAAATGAACAAATGAACAAATGAACAAATGAACAAATGAACAAATGAACAAATGAACAAATGAACAAATGAACAAATGAACAAATGAACAAATGAACAAATGAACAAATGAACAAATGAACAAATGAACAAATGAACAAATGAACAAATGAACAAATGAACAAATGATCAAATGAACAAATGAACAAATGAACAAATGAACAAATGAGCGAATAGGCAAATGAACGAATGAACAAATGAGCCAATAGACAATCGCGCAAATGAACAAATGAACAAATGAACAAATGAACAAATGAACAAATGAACAAATGAACAAATGAACAAATGAACAAATGAACAAATGAACAAATGAACAAATGAACAAATGAACAAATGAAGAAATGAAGAAATTAAGAAATGAAGAAATGAAGAAATGAACAAATGAACAAATGAACAAATGAACAAATGAACAAATGAACAAATGAACAAATGAACAAATGAACAAATGAACAAATGAACAAATGAACAAATGAACAAATGAACAAATGAACAAATGAACAAATGAACAAATGAACAAATGAACAAATGAACAAATGAACAAATGAACAAATGAACAAATGAACAAATGAACAAATGAACAAATGAACAAATGAACAAATGAACAAATGAACAAATGAACAAATGAACAAATGAACAAATGAACAAATGAACAAACGAACAAATGAACAAATGAACAAATGAACAAATGAACAAATGAACAAATGAACAAATGAACAAGTGAACAAATGAACAAATGAGCGAATAGGCAAATGAACGAATGAACAAATGAGCCAATAGACAATCGCGCAAATGGACAAATGAACAAATGAACAAATGAACAAATGAACAAATGAACAAATGAACAAATGAACAAATGAACAAATGAACAAATGAACAAATGTACAAATGAACAAATGAACAAATGAACAAATGAACAAATGAACAAATGAACAAATGAACAAATGAACAAATGAACAAATGAACAAATGAACAAATGAAAAAGTGAACAAATGAACAAATGAACAAATGAAAAAATGAACAAATGAACAAATGAACAAATGAACAAATGAACAAATGTACAAATGAACAAATGAACAAATGAACAAATGAACAAATGAACAAATGAACAAATGAACAAATGAACAAATGAACAAACGAACAAATGAACAAACGAAAAAACGAACAAACGAACAAACGAACAAATGAACAAATGAGCAAATGAACAAGTGAACAAATGAACAAATGAACAAATGGACAAATGAACAAATGAACAAATGAACAAATGAACAAATGAACAAATGAACAAATGAACAAATGAACAAATGAACAAACGAACAAATGAACAAACGAAAAAACGAACAAACGAACAAACGAACAAATGAACAAATGAGCAAATGAACAAGTGAACAAATGAACAAATGAACAAATGAAAAAATGAAAAAATGAACTAATGAACAAATGAACAAATGAACAAATGAACAAATGAACAAATGAACAAATGAACAAATGAACAAATGAACAAATGAACAAATGAACAAATGTACAAATGAACAAATGAACAAATGAACAAATGAACAAATGAACAAATGAACAAATGAACAAATGAACAAATGAACAAATGAACAAATGAACAAGTGAACAAATGAAAAAATGAACTAATGAACAAATGAACAAATGAACAAATGAACAAATGAACAAATGAACAAATGTACAAATGAACAAATGAACAAATGAAGAAATGAAGAAATGAAGAAATGATCAAATGAACAAACGAACAAATGAGCAAATGTACAAATGAACAAATGAACAAATGAACAAATGAAGAAATGAACAAATGAACAAATGAACAAATGAACAAATGAACAAATGAACAAATGAACAAATGAACAAATGTACAAATGAACAAATGAACAAATGAACAAATGAACAAACGAACAAACGAACAAACGAACAAACGAACAAACGAACAAACGAACAAATGAAGAAATGAACAAATGAACAAATGAACAAATGAACAAATGAACAAATGAACAAATGAACAAATGAACAAATGAACAAATGAACAAATGTACAAATGAACAAATGAACAAATGAACAAATGAACAAATGAACAAATGAACAAATGAACAAATGAACAAATGAACAAATGAACAAATGAACAAATGAACAAATGAACAAATGTACAAATGAACAAATGAACAAATGAAGAAATGAAGAAATGAAGAAATGAACAAATGAAGAAATGAACAAATGAACAAACGAACAAATGAGCAAATTTACAAATGAACAAATGAACAAATGAAGAAATGAAGAAATGAACAAATGAAGAAATGAACAAATGAACAAATGAACAAATGAACAAATGAACAAATGAACAAATGAACAAATGAACAAATATACAGATGAACAAATGAAGAAATGAACAAATGAACAAATGAACAAATGAACAAATGAACAAATGAACAAATGAACAAATGAACAAATGTACAAATGAACAAATGAACAAATGAACAAATGAACAAATGAACAAATGAACAAATGAGCAAATGTACAGATGAACAAATGAAGAAATGAAGAAATGAACAAATGAACAAATGAACAAATGAACAAATGAACAAATGAACAAATGAACAAATGAACAAATGAACAAATGTACAAGTGAACAAATGAACAAATGTACAAGTGAACAAATGAACAAATGAACAAATGAAAAAATGAAAAAATGAACTAATGAAGAAATGAAGAAATGAAGAAATGAACAAATGAACAAACGAGCAAACGAACAAATCAACAAATGAACAAACGAACAAACGAACAAATGAACAAATGAACAAATGTACAAATGTACAAATGAACAAATGAAGAAATGAAGAAATGAAGAAATGAAGAAATGAAGAAATGAACAAATGAACAAATGAACAAATGAACAAATGAACAAATGAACAAATGAACAAATGAACAAATGAACAAATGAACAATTGAACAAATGAACAAATGAACAAATGAACAAATGAACAAATGAACAAATGAACAAATGAACAAATGAACAAATGAACAAATGAACAAATGAACAAATGAACAAATGAACAAATGAACAAACGAACAAATGAACAAACGAACAAATGAACAAATGAACAACTGAACAAATGAACAAATGAACAAGTGAACAAATGAACAAATGAACAAATGAACAAATGAACAAATGAACAAATGAACAAATGAACAAATGAACAAATGAACAAATGAACAAATGAACAAATGAACAAATGAACAAATGAACAAATGAACAAATGAACAAATGAACAAATGAACAAATGAACAAATGAACAAATGAACAAATGATCAAATGAACAAATGATCAAATGAACAAATGAACAAATGAGCGAATAGGCAAATGAACGAATGAACAAATGAGCCAATAGACAATCGCGCAAATGGACAAATGAACAAATGAACAAATGAACAAATGAACAAATGAACAAATGAACAAATGAACAAATGAACAAATGTACAAATGAACAAATGAACAAATGAACAAATGAACAAATGAACAAATGAACAAATGAACAAATGAACAAATGAAAAAGTGAACAAATGAACAAATGAACAAATGAAAAAATGAACTAATGAACAAATGAACAAATGAACAAATGAACAAATGAACAAATGAACAAATGTACAAATGAACAAATGAACAAATGAAGAAATGAAGAAATGAAGAAATGAACAAATGAAGAAATGAACAAATGAACAAACGAACAAATGAGCAAATGTACAAATGAACAAATGAACAAATGAAGAAATGAACAAATGAAGAAATGAAGAAATGAACAAATGAACAAATGAACAAATGAACAAATGAACAAATGAACAAGTGAACAAATGAACAAATGAACAAATGAACAAATGAACAAATGAACAAATGAACAAATGAACAAATGAAGAAATGAACAAATGAAGAAATGAACAAATGAACAAAATGAGCAAAAGGAACAAATGAACAAATGAACAAATGAACAAATGAACAAATGAACAAATAAACAAATGTACAAATGAACAAATGAACAAATGAACAAATGAACAAATGAACAAATGAACAAATGAACAAATGAACGAATGAACAAATGAACAAATGAACAAATGAACAACTGAACAAACGAACAAATGAACAAATGAACAAATGAATAAATGAACAAATGAACAAATGAACAAATGAACAAATGCACAAATGAACAAATGAACAAATGATCAAATGAACAAATGAACGAATGAACAAATTGGCGAATAGACAATCGAACGAATGAACAAATGAACAAATGAACAACTGAACAAACGAACAAATGAACAAATGAACAAATGAACAAATGAACAAATGAACAAATGAACAAAAGAACAAATGAACAAATGAACAAATGAACAAATGAACAAATGAACAAATGAACAAATGAACAAATGAACAAATGAACAAATGAACAAATGAACAAATGAACAAATGAACAAATGAACAAATGTACAAATGAACAAATGAACAAATGAACAAATGAACAAATGAACAAATGAACAAATGAACAAATGAACAAATGAACAAATGAACAAATGAACAAATGAACAAATGAACAAATGAACAAATGAACAAATGAACAAATGAACAAATGAACAAATGAACAAATGAACAAATGAACAAATGAACAAATGAACAAATGAACAAATGAACAAATGAACAAATGAACAAATGAACAAATGAACAAATGAACAAATGAACAAATGAACAAACGAACAAACGAACAAACGAACAAACGAACAAACGAACAAACGAACAAACGAACAAATGAACAAATGAACAAATGAACAAACGAACAAACGAACAAACGAACAAACGAACAAACGAACAAACGAACAAATGAACAAATGAACAAATGAACAAATGAACAAATGAACAAATGAACAAATGAACAAATGAACAAATGAACAAATGAACAAATGTACAAATGAACAAATGAACAAATGAACAAATGAACAAATGAACAAATGAACAAATGAACAAATGAACAAATGAACAAATGAACAAATGAGCGAATAGGCAAATGAACGAATGAACAAATGAGCCAATAGACAATCGCGCAAATGGACAAATGAACAAATGAACAAATGAACAAATGAACAAATGAACAAATGAACAAATGAACAAATGAACAAATGAACAATTGAACAAATGAACAAATGAACAAATGAACAAATGAACAAATGAACAAATGAACAAATGTACAAATGAACAAATGAACAAATGAACAAATGAACAAATGAACAAATGAACAAATGAACAAATGAACAAATGAACAAATGAACAAATGAACAAATGAACAAATGAACAAATGAACAAATGAACAAATGAACAAATGAACAAATGAACAAATGAACAAATGAACAAATGAACAAATGAACAAATGAACAAATGAACAAATGAACAAATGAACAAATGAACAAATGAACAAATGAACAAATGAACAAATGAACAAATGATCAAATGAACAAATGAACAAATGAACAAATGAACAAATGAACAAATGAACAAATGAACAAATGAACAAATGAACAAATGAACAAATGAACAAATGAACAAATGAACAAATGAACAAATGAACAAATGAACAAATGAACAAGTGGACAAATGAACAAATGAACAAATGAAAAAATGAACTAATGAACAAATGAAGAAATGAACAAATGAACAAATGAACAAATGAGCAAAATGAGCAAAAGGAACAAATGAACAAATGAACAAATGAACAAATGAACAAATGAACAAATGAACAAATGAACAAATGAACAAATGAACAAATGAACAAATGAACAAATGAACAAATGAACAAATGAACAAATGAACAAACGAACAAACGAACAAACGAACAAATGAACAAATGAACAAATGAACAAATGGACAAATGAACAAATGAACAAATGAACAAATGAACAAATGAACAAATGAACAAATGAAGAAATGAAGAAATGAAGAAATGAACAAATGAACAAATGAACAAATGAACAAATGAACAAATGAACAAATGAACAAATGAACAAATGAACAAATGAACGAATGAACAAATGAACAAATGAACAAATGAACGAATGAACAAATGAACAAATGAAGAAATGAACAAGTGGACAAATGAACAAATGAACAAATGAAAAAATGAACTAATGAACAAATGAAGAAATGAACAAATGAACAAATGAACAAATGAACAAACGAACAAACGAACAAACGAACAAACGAACAAACGAACAAACGAACAAACGAACAAACGAACAAACGAACAAACGAACAAACGAACAAATGAACAAATGAACAAATGAACAAATGAACAAATGAACAAATGAACAAATGAACAAATGAACAAATGAACAAATGAACAAATGAACAAATGAACAAATGAACAAATGAACAAATGAACAAATGAACAAATGAACAAATGAACAAATGAACAAATGAACAAATGAACAAATGAACAAATGAACAAATGAACAAATGAACAAATGAACAAATGAACAAATGAACAAATGAACAAATGAACAAATGAACAAATGAACAAATGAACAAATGAACAAATGAACAAATGAACAAATGAACAAATGAACAAATGAACAAATGAACAAATGAACAAATGAACGAATGAACGAATGAACGAATGAACTAATGAACGAATGAACGAATGAACAAATGAACAAATGAACAAATGAACAAATGAACGAATGAACAAATGAACAAATGAACAAATGAATAAGTGAACAAATGAACAAATGAACAAATGAACAAATGAACAAATGAACAAATGAACAAACGAACAAACGAACAAACGAACAAACGAACAAACGAACAAACGAACAAATGAACAAATGAACAAATGAACAAATGGACAAATGAACAAATGAACAAATGAACAAATGAACAAATGAACAAATGAACAAATGAACAAATGAACAAATGAACAAATGAACAAATGAACAAATGAACAAACGAACAAACGAACAAACGAACAAACGAACAAACGAACAAACGAACAAACGAACAAACGAACAAACGAACAAACGAACAAACGAACAAATGAACAAATGAACAAATGAACAAATGAACAAATGAACAAATGAACAAATGAACAAATGTACAAATGAACAAATGAACAAATGAACAAATGAACAAATGAACAAATGAACAAATGAACAAATGAACAAATGAACAAATGAACAAATGAACAAATGAACAAATGAACAAATGTACAAATGAACAAATGAACAAATGAACAAATGAACAAATGAACAAATGAACAAATGAACAAATGAACAAATGAACAAATGAACAAATGAACAAATGAACAAATGAACAAATGATCAAATGAACAAATGAACAAATGAACAAATGAACAAATGAACACTTGAACAAATGAGCGAATAGGCAAATGAACGAATGAACAAATGAGCCAATAGACAATCGCGCAAATGGACAAATGAACAAATGAACAAATGAACAAATGAACAAATGAACAAATGAACAAATGAACAAATGAACAAATGAACAAATGAACAAATGAACAAATGAACAAATGAACAAATGAACAAATGAACAAATGAACAAATGAACAAATGAACAAATGAACAAATGAACAAATGAACAAATGAACAAATAAACAAATGAACAAATGAACAAATGAACAAATGAACAAATGAACAAATGAACAAATGAACAAATGAACAAATGAACAAATGAACAAATGAACAAATGAACAAATGAACAAATGAACAAATGAACAAATGAACAAATGAACAAATGAACAAATGAACAAATGAACAAATGAGCAAATGAACAAATGAAGAAATGAACAAATGAACAAATGAACAAATGAAGAAATGAACAAGTGAACAAATGAACAAATGAACAAATGAACAAATGAACAAATGAACAAGTGAACAAATGAACAAATGAAAAAATGAACTAATGAAGAAATGAAGAAATGAAGAAATGAACAAATGAACAAACGAGCAAACGAACAAATCAACAAATGAACAAACGAACAAACGAACAAATGAACAAATGAACAAATGTACAAATGTACAAATGAACAAATGAACAAATGAAGAAATGAAGAAATGAAGAAATGAACAAATGAACAAATGAACAAATGAACAAATGAACAAATGAACAAATGAAGAAATGAAGAAATGAAGAAATGAACAAATGAACAAATGAACAAATGAACAAATGAACAAATGAACAAATGAACAAATGAACAAATGAACAAATGAACAAATGAACAAATGAACAAATGAACAAATGAACAAATGAACAAATGAACAAATGAACAAATGAACAAATGTACAAATGAACAAATGAACAAATGAACAAATGAACAAATGAACAAATGAACAAATGAACAAATGAACAAATGAACAAATGTACAAATGAACAAATGAACAAATGAACAAATGAACAAATGAACAAATGAACAAACGAAAAAACGAACAAACGAACAAACGAACAAATGAACAAATGAGCAAATGAACAAGTGAACAAATGAACAAATGAACAAATGAACAAATGAACAAATGAGCGAATAGGCAAATGAACGAATGAACAAATGAGCCAATAGACAATCGCGCAAATGGACAAATGAACAAATGAACAAATGAACAAATGAACAAATGAACAAATGAACAAATGAACAAATGAACAAATGTACAAATGAACAAATGAACAAATGAACAAATGAACAAATGAACAAATGAACAAATGAACAAATGAACAAATGAACAAATGAACAAATGAACAAATGAAAAAGTGAACAAATGAACAAATGAACAAATGAAAAAATGAACAAATGAACAAATGAACAAATGAACAAATGAACAAATGTACAAATGAACAAATGAACAAATGAAGAAATGAAGAAATGAAGAAATGAACAAATGAAGAAATGAACAATTGAACAAACGAACAAATGAGCAAATGTACAAACGAACAAACGAACAAACGAACAAACGAACAAACGAACAAACGAACAAACGAACAAACGAACAAACGAACAAATGAACAAATGAACAAATGAACAAATGAACAAATGAACAAATGAACAAATGAACAAATGTACAAATGAACAAATGAACAAATGAACAAATGAACAAATGAACAAATGAACAAATGAACAAATGAACAAATGAACAAATGAACAAATGTACAAATGAACAAATGAACAAATGAACAAATGAACAAATGAACAAATGAACAAATGAACAAATGAACAAATGAACAAATGAACAAATGAACAAATGAACAAATGATCAAATGAACAAATGAACAAATGAACAAATGAACAAATGAACACTTGAACAAATGAGCGAATAGGCAAATGAACGAATGAACAAATGAGCCAATAGACAATCGCGCAAATGGACAAATGAACAAATGAACAAATGAACAAATGAACAAATGAACAAATGAACAAATGAACAAATGAACAAATGAACAAATGAACAAATGAACAAATGAACAAATGAACAAATGAACAAATGAACAAATGAACAAATGAACAAATGAACAAATGAACAAATGAACAAATGAACAAATGAACAAATGAACAAATGAACAAATGAACAAATGAACAAATGAACAAATGAACAAATGAACAAATGAACAAATGAACAAATGAACAAATGAACAAATGAACAAATGAACAAATGAACAAATGAACAAATGAACAAATGAACAAATGAACA
Source organism: Megalopta genalis (assembly GCF_051020955.1). Classification (NCBI taxonomy): domain Eukaryota; kingdom Metazoa; phylum Arthropoda; class Insecta; order Hymenoptera; family Halictidae; genus Megalopta; species Megalopta genalis. The sequence continues at coordinate 4,919,370 of NC_135022.1, forward strand.
AATGAACAAATGAACAAATGAACAAATGAACAAATGAACAAATGAACAAATGAACAAATGAACAAATGAACAAATGAACAAATGAGCAAATGAACAAATGAAGAAATGAACAAATGAACAAATGAACAAATGAAGAAATGAACAAGTGAACAAATGAACAAATGAACAAATGAACAAATGAACAAATGAACAAATGAACAAGTGAACAAATGAACAAATGAAAAAATGAACTAATGAAGAAATGAAGAAATGAAGAAATGAACAAATGAACAAACGAGCAAACGAACAACTCAACAAATGAACAAACGAACAAACGAACAAATGAACAAATGAACAAATGTACAAATGTACAAATGAACAAATGAACAAATGAAGAAATGAAGAAATGAAGAAATGAACAAATGAACAAATGAACAAATGAACAAATGAACAAATGAACAAATGAAGAAATGAAGAAATGAAGAAATGAACAAATGAACAAATGAACAAATGAACAAATGAACAAATGAACAAATGAACAAATGAACAAATGAACAAATGAACAAATGAACAAATGAACAAATGAACAAATGAACAAATGAACAAATGAACAAATGAACAAATGAACAAATGAACAAATGAACAAATGAACAAATGAACAAATGAACAAATGAACAAATGAACAAATGAACAAATGAACAAATGAACAAATGAACAAATGAACAAATGAACAAATGAACAAATGAACAAATGAACAAATGAACAAATGAACAAATGAACAAATGAACAAATGAACAAATGAACAAATGAACAAATGAACAAATGAACAAATGAACAAATGAACAAATGAACAAATGATCAAATGAACAAATGAACAAATGAACAAATGAACAAATGAGCGAATAGGCAAATGAACGAATGAACAAATGAGCCAATAGACAATCGCGCAAATGGACAAATGAACAAATGAACAAATGAACAAATGAACAAATGAACAAATGAACAAATGAACAAATGAACAAATGAACAAATGAACAAATGTACAAATGAACAAATGAACAAATGAACAAATGAACAAATGAACAAATGAACAAATGAACAAATGAACAAATGAACAAATGAACAAATGAACAAATGAAAAAGTGAACAAATGAACAAATGAACAAATGAAAAAATGAACAAATGAACAAATGAACAAATGAACAAATGAACAAATGTACAAATGAACAAATGAACAAATGAAGAAATGAAGAAATGAAGAAATGAACAAATGAAGAAATGAACAATTGAACAAACGAACAAATGAGCAAATGTACAAATGAACAAATGAACAAATGAACAAATGAAGAAATGAACAAATGAAGAAATGAAGAAATGAACAAATGAACAAATGAACAAATGAACAAATGAACAAATGTACAGATGAACAAATGAAGAAATGAACAAATGAACAAATGAACAAATGAACAAATGAACAAATGAACAAATGAACAAATGAACAAATGAACAAATGAACAAATGAACAAATGAACAAATGAACAAATGAACAAATGAACAAATGAACAAATGAACAAATGTACAGATGAACAAATGAAGAAATGAACAAATGAACAAATGAACAAATGAACAAATGAACAAATGAACAAATGAACAAATGAACAAATGAACAAATGAACAAATGAACAAATGAACAAATGAACAAATGAACAAATGAACAAATGAACAAATGAACAAATGAACAAAGAAACAAAGGAACAAACGAACAAATGAACAAATGAACAAATGAACAAATGAACAAATGAACAAATGGACAAATGAACAAATGAACAAATGAACAAATGAACAAATGAACAAATGAACAAATGAACAAATGAACAAATGAACAAATGAACAAATGAACAAATGAACAAATGAACAAATGAACAAATGAACAAATGAACAAATGAACAAATGTACAAATGAACAAATGAAGAAATGAAGAAATGAAGAAATGAAGAAATGAACAAATGAAGAAATGAACAAATGAACAAACGAACAAATGAGCAAATGTACAAATGAACAAATGAACAAATGAAGAAATGAACAAATGAACAAATGAACAAATGAACAAATGAACAAATGAACAAATGAACAAATGTACAGATGAACAAATGAACAAATGAACAAATGAACAAATGAACAAATGAACAAATGAACAAATGAACAAATGAACAAATGAACAAATGTACAAATGAACAAATGAACAAATGAACAAATGAACAAATGAACAAATGAACAAATGAGCAAATGTACAGATGAACAAATGAACAAATGAACAAATGAACAAATGAACAAATGAACAAATGAACAAATGAACAAATGAACAAATGAACAAATGAACAAATGAACAAATGAACAAATGAACAAATGAACAAATGAACAAATGAACAAATGAACAAATGAACAAATGAACAAATGAACAAATGAACAAATGAACAAATGAACAAATGAACAAATGAACAAATGAACAAATGAACAAATGAACAAATGAACAAAGGAACAAACGAACAAATGAACAAATGAACAAATGAACAAATGAACAAATGAACAAATGAACAAATGGACAAATGAACAAATGAACAAATGAACAAATGAACAAATGAACAAATGAACAAATGAACAAATGAACAAATGAACAAATGAACAAATGAACAAATGAACAAATGAACAAATGAACAAATGAACAAATGAACAAATGAACAAATGAAGAAATGAAGAAATGAAGAAATGAACAAATGAACAAATGAACAAATGAACAAATGAACAAATGAACGAATGAACGAATGAACAAATGAACAAATGAACGAATGAACGAATGAACAAATGAACAAATGAACAAATGAACAAATGAACAAATGAACAAGTGGACAAATGAACAAATGAACAAATGAAAAAATGAACTAATGAACAAATGAACAAATGAGCAAAATGAGCAAAAGGAACAAATGAACAAATGAACAAATGAACAAATGAACAAATGAACAAATGAACAAATGTAAAAATGAACAAATGAACAAATGAACAAATGAACAAATGAACAAATGAACAAATGAACAAATGAACAAATGAACAAATGAACAAATGAACAAATGAACAAATGAACAAATGAACAAATGAACAAATGAACAAATGAACGAATGAACGAATGAACGAATGAACGAATGAACGAATGAACGAATGAACAAATGAACAAATGAACAAATGAACAAGTGAACAAATGAACAAATGAACAAGTGAACAAATGAACAAATGAACAAATGAAAAAATGAACTAATGAACAAATGAACAAATGAACAAATGAACAAATGAACAAATGAACGAATGAGCAAAATGAGCAAAAGGAACAAATGAACAAATGAACAAATGAACAAATGAACAAATGAACAAATGAACAAATGTACAAATGAACAAATGAACAAATGAACAAATGAACAAATGAACAAATGAACAAATGAACAAATGAACAAATGAACAAATGAACAAACGAACAAATGAACAAATGAACAAATGAACAAATGAACAAATGAACAAATGAACAAATGAACAAATGAACAAATGAACAAACGAACAAACGAACAAATGAACAAATGAACAAATGAACAAATGAACAAATGAACAAATGAACAAATGGACAAATGAACAAATGAACAAATGAACAAATGAACAAATGAACAAATGAACAAATGAACAAACGATCAAAAGAACAAACGAACAAACGAACAAACGAACAAACGAACAAACGAACAATTGAACAAACGAACAAACGAACAAATGAACAAATGAACAAATGAACAAATGGACAAATGAACAAATGAACAAATGAACAAATGAACAAATGAACAAATGAACAAATGAACAAATGAACAAATGAACAAATGAACAAATGAACAAATGAACAAATGAACAAATGAACAAGTGAACAAATGAACAAATGAACAAATGAAAAAATGAACTAATGAACAAATGAACAAATGAACAAATGAACAAATGAACAAATGAACAAATGAACAAATGAACAAATGAACAAATGAACAAATGAACAAATGAACAAATGAAGAAATGAAGAAATGAAGAAATGAACAAATGAACAAACGAACAAATGAGCAAATAAACAAATGAACAAATGAACAAATGAACAAATGAACAAATGAACAAATGAACAAATGATCAAATGAACAAATGAACAAATGAACAAATGAACAAATGAACAAATGAACAAATGAACAAATGAACAAATGAACAAATGAACAAATGAACAAATGAACAAATGAACAAATGAACAAATGAACAAATGAACAAATGAACAAATGAACAAATGAACAAATGAACAAATGAACAAATGAACAAATGAACAAATGAACAAATAACCAAATGAACAAATGAACAAATGAACAAATGAACAAATGAACAAATGAACAAATGAACAAATGAACAAATGAACAAAGGATCAAATGAACAAATGAACAAATGAACAAATGAACAAATGAACAAATGAACAAATGAACAAATGAACAATAGAACAAATGAACAAATGAACAAATGAACAAATGAACAAATGAACAAATGAACAAATGAACAAATGAACAAATGAACAAATGAACAAATGAACAAATGAACAAATGAACAAATGAACAAATGAACAAATGAACAAATGAAAAAATGAACAAATGAACAAATGAGCAAATGAACAAATGAACAAATGAACATATGAACAAATGAACAAATGAACAAATGAAGAAATACACAAGTGAACAAATGAAGAAATACACAAGTGAACAAATGAACAAGTGAACAAATGAACAAATGAACAAGTGAACAAATGAACAAATGAACAAATGAACAAATGAACAAATGAACAAACGAACAAACGAACAAACGAACAAACGAACAAATGAACAAATGAACAAATGAACAAATGAACAAACGAACAAACGAACAAATGAACGAATGAACAAATGAACAAATGAACAAATGAACAAGTGAACAAATGAACAAATGAACAAATGAACAAATGAACAAATGAACAAATGAACAAATGAACAAGTGAACAAATGAAAAAAAGAACTAATGAACAAATGAACAAATGAACAAATGAACAAATGAACAAATGAGCAAAATGAGCAAACGAACAAACGAACAAATGAGCAAATGAACAAATGAACAAATGAACAAATGAAGAAATGAACAAATGAAGAAATGAACAAATGAACAAATGAACAAATGAACAAATGAACAAATGAACAAATGAACAAATGAACAAATGAACAAATGAACAAATGAACAAATGAACAAATGAACAAATGAACAAATGAACAAATGAACAAATGAACAAATGAACAAATGAACAAATGATCAAATGAACAAAGGAACAAACGAACAAATGAACAAATGAACAAATGAACAAATGAACAAATGGACAAATGAACAAATGAACAAATGAACAAATGAACAAATGAACAAATGAACAAATGAACAAATGAACAAATGAACAAATGAACAAACGAACAAACGAACAAACGAACAAACGAACAAACGAACAAATGAAGAAATGAACAAATGAACAAATGAACAAATGAACAAATGAACAAATGAACAAATGAACAAATGAACAAATGAACAAATGTACAAATGAACAAATGAACAAATGAACAAATGAACAAATGAACAAATGAACAAATGAACAAATGAACAAATGAACAAATGAACAAATGAACAAATGAACAAATGAGCGAATAGGCAAATGAGCGAATAGGCAAATGAACGAATGAACAAATGAGCCAATAGACAATCGCGCAAATGGACAAATGAACAAATGAACAAATGAACAAATGAACAAATGAACAAATGAACAAATGAACAAATGAACAAATGAACAATTGAACAAATGAACAAATGAACAAATGAACAAATGAACAAATGAACAAATGAACAAATGAACAAATGAACAAATGAACAAATGAACAAATGAACAAATGAACAAATGAACAAATGAACAAATGAACAAATGAACAAATGAACAAATGAACAAATGAACAAATGAACAAATGAACAAATGAACAAATGAACAAATGAACAAATGAACAAATGAACAAATGAACAAATGAACAAATGAACAAATGAACAAATGAACAAATGAACAAATGAACAAATGAACAAATGAACAAATGAACAAATGAACAAATGAACAAATGAACAAATGAACAAATGAACAAATGAACAAATGAACAAATGAACAAATGAACAAATGAACAAATGAACAAATGAACAAATGAACAAATGAACAAATGAACAAATGAACAAATGAACAAATGAACAAATGAACAAATGAACAAATGAACAAATGAACAAATGAACAAATGAACAAATGAACAAATGAACAAATGAACAAATGAACAAATGAACAAATGAACAAATGAACAAATGAACAAATGAACAAATGAACAAATGAACAAATGAACAAATGAACAAATGAACAAATGAACAAATGAACAAATGAACAAGTGGACAAATGAACAAATGAACAAATGAACAAATGAGCAAAATGAGCAAAAGGAACAAATGAACAAATGAACAAATGAACAAATGAACAAACGAACAAACGAACAAATGAACAAATGAACAAATGAACAAATGAACAAATGAACAAATGGACAAATGAACAAATGAACAAATGAACAAATGAACAAATGAACAAATGAACAAATGAACAAATGAACAAATGAACAAATGAAGAAATGAAGAAATGAAGAAATGAAGAAATGAACAAATGAACAAATGAACAAATGAACAAATGAACAAATGAACAAATGAACAAATGAACGAATGAACAAATGAACAAATGAACAAGTGAACAAATGAACAAATGAACAAATGAAAAAATGAACTAATGAACAAATGAACAAATGAACAAATGAACAAATGAACAAATGAGCAAAATGAGCAAATGGAACAAATGAACAAATGAACAAATGAACAAATGAACAAATGAACAAATGAACAAATGAACAAATGAACAAATGAACAAATGAGCAAATGAACAAATGAAGAAATGAACAAATGAACAAATGAACAAATGAAGAAATGAACAAGTGAACAAATGAACAAATGAACAAATGAACAAATGAACAAATGAACAAGTGAACAAATGAACAAATGAAAAAATGAACTAATGAAGAAATGAAGAAATGAAGAAATGAACAAATGAACAAACGAGCAAACGAACAAATCAACAAATGAACAAACGAACAAACGAACAAATGAACAAATGAACAAATGTACAAATGTACAAATGAACAAATGAACAAATGAAGAAATGAAGAAATGAAGAAATGAACAAATGAACAAATGAACAAATGAACAAATGAACAAATGAACAAATGAAGAAATGAAGAAATGAAGAAATGAACAAATGAACAAATGAACAAATGAACAAATGAACAAATGAACAAATGAACAAATGAACAAATGAACAAATGAACAAATGAACAAATGAACAAATGAACAAATGAACAAATGAACAAATGAACAAATGAACAAATGTACAAATGAACAAATGAACAAATGAACAAATGAACAAATGAACAAATGAACAAATGAACAAATGAACAAATGAACAAATGAACAAATGTACAAATGAACAAATGAACAAATGAACAAATGAACAAATGAACAAATGAACAAACGAAAAAACGAACAAACGAACAAACGAACAAATGAACAAATGAGCAAATGAACAAGTGAACAAATGAACAAATGAACAAATGAACAAATGAACAAATGAACAAATGAACAAATGTACAAATGAACAAATGAACAAATGAACAAATGAACAAATGAACAAATGAACAAATGAACAAATGAACAAATGAACAAATGAACAAATGAACAAATGAACAAATGAACAAATGAACAAATGAACAAATGAACAAATGAACAAATGATCAAATGAACAAATGAACAAATGAACAAATGAACAAATGAGCGAATAGGCAAATGAACGAATGAACAAATGAGCCAATAGACAATCGCGCAAATGGACAAATGAACAAATGAACAAATGAACAAATGAACAAATGAACAAATGAACAAATGAACAAATGAACAAATGTACAAATGAACAAATGAACAAATGAACAAATGAACAAATGAACAAATGAACAAATGAACAAATGAACAAATGAACAAATGAACAAATGAACAAATGAAAAAGTGAACAAATGAACAAATGAACAAATGAAAAAATGAACAAATGAACAAATGAACAAATGAACAAATGAACAAATGTACAAATGAACAAATGAACAAATGAAGAAATGAAGAAATGAAGAAATGAACAAATGAAGAAATGAACAATTGAACAAACGAACAAATGAGCAAATGTACAAACGAACAAACGAACAAACGAACAAACGAACAAACGAACAAACGAACAAACGAACAAACGAACAAATGAACAAATGAACAAATGAACAAATGAACAAATGAACAAATGAACAAATGAACAAATGAACAAATGTACAAATGAACAAATGAACAAATGAACAAATGAACAAATGAACAAATGAACAAATTAACAAATGAACAAATGTACAAATGAACAAATGAACAAATGAACAAATGAACAAATGAACAAATGAACAAATGAACAAATGAACAAATGAACAAATGAACAAATGAACAAATGAACAAATGAACAAATGTACAAATGAACAAATGAACAAATGAACAAATGAACAAATGAACAAATGAACAAATGAACAAATGAACAAATGAACAAATGATCAAATGAACAAATGAACAAATGAACAAATGAACAAATGAACACTTGAACAAATGAGCGAATAGGCAAATGAACGAATGAACAAATGAGCCAATAGACAATCGCGCAAATGGACAAATGAACAAATGAACAAATGAACAAATGAACAAATGAACAAATGAACAAATGAACAAATGAACAAATGAACAAATGAACAAATGAACAAATGAACAAATGAACAAATGAACAAATGAACAAATGAACAAATGAACAAATGAACAAATGAACAAATGAACAAATGAACAAATGAACAAATGAACAAATGAACAAATGAACAAATGAACAAATGAACAAATGAACAAATGAACAAATGAACAAATGAACAAATGAACAAATGAACAAATGAACAAATGAACAAATGAACAAATGAACAAATGAACAAATGAACAAATGAACAAATGAACAAATGAACAAATGAACAAATGAACAAATGAACAAATGAACAAATGAACAAATGAACAAATGAACAAATGAACAAATGAACAAATGAACAAATGAACAAATGAACAAATGAACAAATGAACAAATGAACAAATGAACAAATGAACAAATGAACAAATGAACAAATGAACAAATGAACAAATGAACAAATGAACAAATGAACAAATGAACAAATGAACAAATGAACAAATGAACAAATGAACAAATGAACAAATGAACAAATGAACAAGTGGACAAATGAACAAATGAACAAATGAACAAATGAGCAAAATGAGCAAAAGGAACAAATGAACAAATGAACAAATGAACAAATGAACAAACGAACAAACGAACAAATGAACAAATGAACAAATGAACAAATGAACAAATGAACAAATGGACAAATGAACAAATGAACAAATGAACAAATGAACAAATGAACAAATGAACAAATGAACAAATGAACAAATGAAGAAATGAAGAAATGAAGAAATGAAGAAATGAACAAATGAACAAATGAACAAATGAACAAATGAACAAATGAACAAATGAACAAATGAACGAATGAACAAATGAACAAATGAACAAGTGAACAAATGAACAAATGAACAAATGAAAAAATGAACTAATGAACAAATGAACAAATGAACAAATGAACAAATGAACAAATGAGCAAAATGAGCAAATGGAACAAATGAACAAATGAACAAATGAACAAATGAACAAATGAACAAATGAACAAATGAACAAATGAACAAATGAACAAATGAGCAAATGAACAAATGAAGAAATGAACAAATGAACAAATGAACAAATGAAGAAATGAACAAGTGAACAAATGAACAAATGAACAAATGAACAAATGAACAAATGAACAAGTGAACAAATGAACAAATGAAAAAATGAACTAATGAAGAAATGAAGAAATGAAGAAATGAACAAATGAACAAACGAGCAAACGAACAAATCAACAAATGAACAAACGAACAAACGAACAAATGAACAAATGAACAAATGTACAAATGTACAAATGAACAAATGAACAAATGAAGAAATGAAGAAATGAAGAAATGAACAAATGAACAAATGAACAAATGAACAAATGAACAAATGAACAAATGAAGAAATGAAGAAATGAAGAAATGAACAAATGAACAAATGAACAAATGAACAAATGAACAAATGAACAAATGAACAAATGAACAAATGAACAAATGAACAAATGAACAAATGAACAAATGAACAAATGAACAAATGAACAAATGAACAAATGAACAAATGTACAAATGAACAAATGAACAAATGAACAAATGAACAAATGAACAAATGAACAAATGAACAAATGAACAAATGAACAAATGAACAAATGTACAAATGAACAAATGAACAAATGAACAAATGAACAAATGAACAAATGAACAAACGAAAAAACGAACAAACGAACAAACGAACAAATGAACAAATGAGCAAATGAACAAGTGAACAAATGAACAAATGAACAAATGAACAAATGAACAAATGAACAAATGAACAAATGTACAAATGAACAAATGAACAAATGAACAAATGAACAAATGAACAAATGAACAAATGAACAAATGAACAAATGAACAAATGAACAAATGAACAAATGAACAAATGAACAAATGAACAAATGAACAAATGAACAAATGAACAAATGATCAAATGAACAAATGAACAAATGAACAAATGAACAAATGAGCGAATAGGCAAATGAACGAATGAACAAATGAGCCAATAGACAATCGCGCAAATGGACAAATGAACAAATGAACAAATGAACAAATGAACAAATGAACAAATGAACAAATGAACAAATGAACAAATGTACAAATGAACAAATGAACAAATGAACAAATGAACAAATGAACAAATGAACAAATGAACAAATGAACAAATGAACAAATGAACAAATGAACAAATGAAAAAGTGAACAAATGAACAAATGAACAAATGAAAAAATGAACAAATGAACAAATGAACAAATGAACAAATGAACAAATGTACAAATGAACAAATGAACAAATGAAGAAATGAAGAAATGAAGAAATGAACAAATGAAGAAATGAACAATTGAACAAACGAACAAATGAGCAAATGTACAAACGAACAAACGAACAAACGAACAAACGAACAAACGAACAAACGAACAAACGAACAAACGAACAAATGAACAAATGAACAAATGAACAAATGAACAAATGAACAAATGAACAAATGAACAAATGTACAAATGAACAAATGAACAAATGAACAAATGAACAAATGAACAAATTAACAAATGAACAAATGTACAAATGAACAAATGAACAAATGAACAAATGAACAAATGAACAAATGAACAAATGAACAAATGAACAAATGAACAAATGAACAAATGAACAAATGAACAAATGTACAAATGAACAAATGAACAAATGAACAAATGAACAAATGAACAAATGAACAAATGAACAAATGAACAAATGAACAAATGATCAAATGAACAAATGAACAAATGAACAAATGAACAAATGAACACTTGAACAAATGAGCGAATAGGCAAATGAACGAATGAACAAATGAGCCAATAGACAATCGCGCAAATGGACAAATGAACAAATGAACAAATGAACAAATGAACAAATGAACAAATGAACAAATGAACAAATGAACAAATGAACAAATGAACAAATGAACAAATGAACAAATGAACAAATGAACAAATGAACAAATGAACAAATGAACAAATGAACAAATGAACAAATGAACAAATGAACAAATGAACAAATGAACAAATGAACAAATGAACAAATGAACAAATGAACAAATGAACAAATGAACAAATGAACAAATGAACAAATGAACAAATGAACAAATGAACAAATGAACAAATGAACAAATGAACAAATGAACAAATGAACAAATGAACAAATGAACAAATGAACAAATGAACAAATGAACAAATGAACAAATGAACAAATGAACAAATGAACAAATGAACAAATGAACAAATGAACAAATGAGCAAATGAACAAATGAAGAAATGAACAAATGAACAAATGAACAAATGAAGAAATGAACAAGTGAACAAATGAACAAATGAACAAATGAACAAATGAACAAATGAACAAATGAACAAGTGAACAAATGAACAAATGAAAAAATGAACTAATGAAGAAATGAAGAAATGAAGAAATGAACAAATGAACAAACGAGCAAACGAACAAATCAACAAATGAACAAACGAACAAACGAACAAATGAACAAATGAACAAATGTACAAATGTACAAATGAACAAATGAACAAATGAAGAAATGAAGAAATGAAGAAATGAACAAATGAACAAATGAACAAATGAACAAATGAACAAATGAAGAAATGAAGAAATGAAGAAATGAACAAATGAACAAATGAACAAATGAACAAATGAACAAATGAACAAATGAACAAATGAACAAATGAACAAATGAACAAATGAACAAATGAACAAATGAACAAATGAACAAATGAACAAATGAACAAATGAACAAATGAACAAATGAACAAATGAACAAATGAACAAATGAACAAATGAACAAATGAACAAATGAACAAATGAACAAATGTACAAATGAACAAATGAACAAATGAACAAATGAACAAATGAACAAATGAACAAATGAACAAATGAACAAATGAACAAATGAACAAATGAACAAATGAACAAATGAACAAATGAACAAATGAACAAATGAACAAATGAACAAATGAACAAATGAACAAATGAACAAATGAACAAATGAACAAATGAACAAATGAACAAATGAACAAATGATCAAATGAACAAATGAACAAATGAACAAATGAACAAATGAACAAATGAGCGAATAGGCAAATGAACGAATGAACAAATGAGCCAATAGACAATCGCGCAAATGGACAAATGAACAAATGAACAAATGAACAAATGAACAAATGAACAAATGAACAAATGAACAAATGAACAAATGAACAAATGAACAAATGTACAAATGAACAAATGAACAAATGAACAAATGAACAAATGAACAAATGAACAAATGAACAAATGAACAAATGAACAAATGAACAAATGAACAAATGAACAAATGAAAAAGTGAACAAATGAACAAATGAACAAATGAAAAAATGAACAAATGAACAAATGAACAAATGAACAAATGAACAAATGTACAAATGAACAAATGAACAAATGAAGAAATGAAGAAATGAAGAAATGAACAAATGAAGAAATGAACAATTGAACAAACGAACAAATGAGCAAATGTACAAATGAACAAATGAACAAATGAACAAATGAAGAAATGAACAAATGAAGAAATGAAGAAATGAACAAATGAACAAATGAACAAATGAACAAATGAACAAATGTACAGATGAACAAATGAAGAAATGAACAAATGAACAAATGAACAAATGAACAAATGAACAAATGAACAAATGAACAAATGAACAAATGAACAAATGAACAAATGAACAAATGAACAAATGAACAAATGAACAAATGAACAAATGAACAAATGAACAAATGAACAAATGAACAAATGAACAAATGTACAGATGAACAAATGAAGAAATGAACAAATGAACAAATGAACAAATGAACAAATGAACAAATGAACAAATGAACAAATGAACAAATGAACAAATGAACAAATGAACAAATGAACAAATGAACAAATGAACAAATGAACAAATGAACAAATGAACAAAGAAACAAAGGAACAAACGAACAAATGAACAAATGAACAAATGAACAAATGAACAAATGAACAAATGGACAAATGAACAAATGAACAAATGAACAAATGAACAAATGAACAAATGAACAAATGAACAAATGAACAAATGAACAAATGAACAAACGAACAAACGAACAAACGAACAAACGAACGAACGAACAAACGAACAAATGAAGAAATGAACAAATGAACAAATGAACAAATGAACAAATGAACAAATGAACAAATGTACAAATGAACAAATGAACAAATGAACAAATGAACAAATGAACAAATGAACAAATGAACAAATGAACAAATGAACAAATGAACAAATGTACAAATGAACAAATGAACAAATGAACAAATGAACAAATGAACAAATGAACAAATGAGCAAATGTACAGATGAACAAATGAAGAAATGAACAAATGAACAAATGAACAAATGAACAAATGAACAAATGAACAAATGAACAAATGAACAAATGAACAAATGAACAAATGAACAAATGAACAAATGAACAAATGAACAAATGAACAAATGAACAAATGAACAAATGAACAAATGAACAAATGAACAAATGAACAAATGAACAAATGAACAAAGGAACAAACGAACAAATGAACAAATGAACAAATGAACAAATGAACAAATGAACAAATGAACAAATGGACAAATGAACAAATGAACAAATGAACAAATGAACAAATGAACAAATGAACAAATGAACAAATGAACAAATGAACAAATGAACAAATGAACAAATGAACAAATGAACAAATGAACAAATGAACAAATGAACAAATGAACAAATGAAGAAATGAAGAAATGAAGAAATGAACAAATGAACAAATGAACAAATGAACAAATGAACAAATGAACAAATGAACAAATGAACGAATGAACGAATGAACAAATGAACAAATGAACGAATGAACGAATGAACAAATGAACAAATGAACAAATGAACAAATGAACAAATGAACAAGTGGACAAATGAACAAATGAACAAATGAAAAAATGAACTAATGAACAAATGAACAAATGAGCAAAATGAGCAAAAGGAACAAATGAACAAATGAACAAATGAACAAATGAACAAATGAACAAATGAACAAATGAACAAATGTAAAAATGAACAAATGAACAAATGAACAAATGAACAAATGAACAAATGAACAAATGAACAAATGAACAAATGAACAAATGAACAAATGAACAAATGAACAAATGAACAAATGAACAAATGAACAAATGAACGAATGAACGAATGAACGAATGAACGAATGAACGAATGAACGAATGAACAAATGAACAAATGAACAAATGAACAAGTGAACAAATGAACAAATGAACAAGTGAACAAATGAACAAATGAACAAATGAAAAAATGAACTAATGAACAAATGAACAAATGAACAAATGAACAAATGAACAAATGAACGAATGAGCAAAATGAGCAAAAGGAACAAATGAACAAATGAACAAATGAACAAATGAACAAATGTACAAATGAACAAATGAACAAATGAACAAATGAACAAATGAACAAATGAACAAATGAACAAATGAACAAATGAACAAACGAACAAATGAACAAATGAACAAATGAACAAATGAACAAATGAACAAATGAACAAATGAACAAATGAACAAATGAACAAACGAACAAACGAACAAACGAACAAATGAACAAATGAACAAATGAACAAATGAACAAATGAACAAATGAACAAATGGACAAATGAACAAATGAACAAATGAACAAATGAACAAATGAACAAATGAACAAATGAACAAACGATCAAACGAACAAACGAACAAACGAACAAACGAACAAACGAACAAACGAACAATTGAACAAACGAACAAACGAACAAATGAACAAATGAACAAATGAACAAATGGACAAATGAACAAATGAACAAATGAACAAATGAACAAATGAACAAATGAACAAATGAACAAATGAACAAATGAACAAATGAACAAATGAACAAATGAACAAATGAACAAATGAACAAGTGAACAAATGAACAAATGAACAAATGAAAAAATGAACTAATGAACAAATGAACAAATGAACAAATGAACAAATGAACAAATGAACAAATGAACAAATGAACAAATGTACAAATGAACAAATGAACAAATGAACAAATGAAGAAATGAAGAAATGAAGAAATGAACAAATGAACAAACGAACAAATGAGCAAATAAACAAATGAACAAATGAACAAATGAACAAATGAACAAATGAACAAATGAACAAATGATCAAATGAACAAATGAACAAATGAACAAATGAACAAATGAACAAATGAACAAATGAACAAATGAACAAATGAACAAATGAACAAATGAACAAATGAACAAATGAACAAATGAACAAATGAACAAATGAACAAATGAACAAATGAACAAATGAACAAATGAACAAATGAACAAATGAACAAATGAACAAATGAACAAATGAACAAATGAACAAATAACCAAATGAACAAATGAACAAATGAACAAATGAACAAATGAACAAATGAACAAATGAACAAATGAACAAAGGATCAAATGAACAAATGAACAAATGAACAAATGAACAAATGAACAAATGAACAAATGAACAAATGAACAATAGAACAAATGAACAAATGAACAAATGAACAAATGAACAAATGAACAAATGAACAAATGAACAAATGAACAAATGAACAAATGAACAAATGAACAAATGAACAAATGAACAAATGAACAAATGAAAAAATGAACAAATGAACAAATGAGCAAATGAACAAATGAACAAATGAACATATGAACAAATGAACAAATGAACAAATGAAGAAATACACAAGTGAACAAATGAAGAAATACACAAGTGAACAAATGAACAAGTGAACAAATGAACAAATGAACAAGTGAACAAATGAACAAATGAACAAATGAACAAATGAACAAATGAACAAATGAACAAACGAACAAACGAACAAACGAACAAATGAACAAATGAACAAATGAACAAATAACCAAATGAACAAATGAACAAATGAACAAATGAACAAATGAACAAATGAACAAATGAACAAATGAACAAAGGATCAAATGAACAAATGAACAAATGAACAAATGAACAAATGAACAAATGAACAAATGAACAAATGAACAAATGAGCGAATAGGCAAATGAACGAATGAACAAATGAGCCAATAGACAATCGCGCAAATGGACAAATGAACAAATGAACAAATGAACAAATGAACAAATGAACAAATGAACAAATGAACAAATGAACAAATGAACAAATGAACAAATGAACAAATGAACAAATGAACAAATGAACAATTGAACAAATGAACAAATGAACAAATGAACAAATGAACAAATGAACAAATGAACAAATGAACAAATGAACAAATGAACGAATGAACAAATGAACAAATGAACAAATGAACAAATGAACAAATGAACAAATGAACAAATGAACAAATGAACAAATGAACAAATGAACAAATGAACAAATGAACAAATGAACAAATGAACAAATGAACAAATGAACAAATGAACAAATGAACAAATGAACAAATGAACAAATGAACAAATGAACAAATGAACAAATGAACAAAGGATCAAATGAACAAAAGAACAAATGAACAAATGAACAAATGAACAAATGAACAAATGAACAAATGAACAAATGAACAAATGAACAAATGAACAAATGAACAAATGAACAAATGAACAAATGAACAAATGAACAAATGAACAAATGAACAAATGAACAAATGAACAAATGAACAAATAACCAAATGAACAAATGAACAAATGAACAAATGAACAAATGAACAAATGAACAAATGAACAAAGGATCAAATGAACAAATGAACAAATGAACAAATGAACAAATGAACAAATGAACAAATGAACAAATGAACAATAGAACAAATGAACAAATGAACAAATGAACAAATGAACAAATGAACAAATGAACAAATGAACAAATGAACAAATGAACAAATGAACAAATGAACAAATGAACAAATGAACAAATGAACAAATGAACAAATGAACAAATGAAAAAATGAACAAATGAACAAATGAGCAAATGAACAAATGAACAAATGAACATATGAACAAATGAACAAATGAACAAATGAAGAAATACACAAGTGAACAAATGAAGAAATACACAAGTGAACAAATGAACAAGTGAACAAATGAACAAATGAACAAGTGAACAAATGAACAAATGAACAAATGAACAAATGAACAAATGAACAAATGAACAAACGAACAAACGAACAAACGAACAAACGAACAAATGAACAAATGAACAAATGAACAAATGAACAAACGAACAAACGAACAAATGAACGAATGAACAAATGAACAAATGAACAAATGAACAAGTGAACAAATGAACAAATGAACAAATGAACAAATGAACAAATGAACAAATGTACAAATGAACAAATGAACAAATGAACAAATGAACAAATGAACAAATGAGCAAATGAACAAATGAACAAATGAACAAATGAAGAAATGAACAAATGAAGAAATGAACAAATGAACAAATGAACAAATGAACAAATGAACAAATGAACAAATGAACAAATGAACAAATGAACAAATGAACAAATGAACAAATGAACAAATGAACAAATGAACAAATGAACAAATGAACAAATGAACAAATGAACAAATGAACAAATGAACAAATGAACAAATGATCAAATGAACAAAGGAACAAACGAACAAATGAACAAATGAACAAATGAACAAATGAACAAATGGACAAATGAACAAATGAACAAATGAACAAATGAACAAATGAACAAATGAACAAATGAACAAATGAACAAATGAACAAATGAACAAACGAACAAACGAACAAACGAACAAACGAACAAACGAACAAATGAAGAAATGAACAAATGAAGAAATGAACAAATGAACAAATGAACAAATGAACAAATGAACAAATGAACAAATGAACAAATGAACAAATGAACAAATGAACAAATGTACAAATGAACAAATGAACAAATGAACAAATGAACAAATGAACAAATGAACAAATGAACAAATGAACAAATGAACAAATGAACAAATGAACAAATGAACAAATGAACAAATGAACAAATGAACAAATGAACAAATGAGCGAATAGGCAAATGAACGAATGAACAAATGAGCCAATAGACAATCGCGCAAATGGACAAATGAACAAATGAACAAATGAACAAATGAACAAATGAACAAATGAACAAATGAACAAATGAACAAATGAACAAATGAACAAATGAACAAATGAACAAATGAACAAATGAACAAATGAACAAATGAACAAATGAACAATTGAACAAATGAACAAATGAACAAATGAACAAATGAACAAATGAACAAATGAACAAATGAACAAATGAACAAATGAACGAATGAACAAATGAACAAATGAACAAATGAACAAATGAACAAATGAACAAATGAACAAATGAACAAATGAACAAATGAACAAATGAACAAATGAACAAATGAACAAATGAACAAATGAACAAATGAACAAATGAACAAATGAACAAATGAACAAATGAACAAATGAACAAATGAACAAATGAACAAATGAACAAATGAACAAATGAACAAAGGATCAAATGAACAAAAGAACAAATGAACAAATGAACAAATGAACAAATGAACAAATGAACAAATGAACAAATGAACAAATGAACAAATGAACAAATGAACAAATGAACAAACGAACAAACGAACAAACGAACAAACGAACAAACGAACAAACGAACAAACGAACAAACGAACAAACGAACAAATGAACAAATGAACAAATGAACAAATGAACAAATGAACAAATGAACAAATGAACAAATGAACAAATGAACAAATGAACAAATGAACATTTGAACAAATGAACAAATGAACAAATGAAGAAATACACAAGTGAACAAATGAAGAAATACACAAGTGAACAAATGAACAAGTGAACAAATGAACAAATGAACAAGTGAACAAATGAACAAGTGAACAAGTGAACAAATGAACAACTGAACAAATGAACAAATGAACAAATGTACAAATGAACAAATGAACAAATGAACAAATGAACAAATGAACAAATGAACAAATGAACAAATGAACGAATGAACAAATGAACAAATGAACAAATGAACAAGTGAACAAATGAAAAAATGAACTAATGAACAAATGAACAAATGAACAAATGAACAAATGAACAAATGAGCAAAATGAGCAAACGAACAAACGAACAAATGAGCAAATGAACAAATGAACAAATGAACAAATGAAGAAATGAACAAATGAAGAAATGAACAAATGAACAAATGAACAAATGAACAAATGAACAAATGAACAAATGAACAAATGAACAAATGAACAAATGAACAAATGAACAAATGAACAAATGAACAAATGAACAAATGAACAAATGATCAAATGAACAAAGGAACAAACGAACAAATGAACAAATGAACAAATGAACAAATGAACAAATGGACAAATGAACAAATGAACAAATGAACAAATGAACAAATGAACAAATGAACAAATGAACAAATGAACAAATGAACAAATGAACAAACGAACAAACGAACAAACGAACAAACGAACAAACGAACAAATGAAGAAATGAACAAATGAACAAATGAACAAATGAACAAATGAACAAATGAACAAATGAACAAATGAACAAATGAACAAATGTACAAATGAACAAATGAACAAATGAACAAATGAACAAATGAACAAATGAACAAATGAACAAATGAACAAATGAACAAATGAACAAATGAGCGAATAGGCAAATGAGCGAATAGGCAAATGAACGAATGAACAAATGAGCCAATAGACAATCGCGCAAATGGACAAATGAACAAATGAACAAATGAACAAATGAACAAATGAACAAATGAACAAATGAACAAATGAACAAATGAACAAATGAACAAATGAACAATTGAACAAATGAACAAATGAACAAATGAACAAATGAACAAATGAACAAATGAACAAATGAACAAATGAACAAATGAACAAATGAACAAATGAACAAATGAACAAATGAACAAATGAACAAATGAACAAATGAACAAATGAACAAATGAACAAATGAACAAATGAACAAATGAACAAATGAACAAATGAACAAATGAACAAATGAACAAATGAACAAATGAACAAATGAACAAATGAACAAATGAACAAATGAACAAATGAACAAATGAACAAATGAACAAATGAACAAATGAACAAATGAACAAGTGAACAAATGAACAAATGAACGAATGAACAAATGAACAAATGAACAAATGAACAAATGAACAAATGAACAAATGAACAAATGAACAAATGAGCAAAATGAGCAAAAGGAACAAATGAACAAATGAACAAATGAACAAATGAACAAATGAACAAATGTACAAATGAACAAATGAACAAATGAACAAATGAACAAATGTACAAATGAACAAATGAACAAATGAACAAATGAAGAAATGAAGAAATGAAGAAATGAACAAATGAACAAACGAACAAATGAGCAAATGAACAAATGAACAAATGAACAAATGAACAAATGAACAAATGAACAAACGAACAAATGAACAAATGAACAAATGAACAAATGAACAAATGAACAAATGGACAAATGAACAAATGAACAAATGAACAAATGAACAAATGAACAAATGAACAAACGATCAAACGAACAAACGAACAAACGAACAAACGAACAAACGAACAAACGAACAAACGAACAATTGAACAAACGAACAAACGAACAAATGAACAAATGAACAAATGAACAAATGGACAAATGAACAAATGAACAAATGAACAAATGAACAAATGAACAAATGAACAAATGAACAAATGAACAAATGAACAAATGAACAAATGAACAAATGAACAAATGAACAAATGAACAAATGAACAAATGAACAAGTGAACAAATGAACAAATGAACAAATGAAAAAATGAACTAATGAACAAATGAACAAATGAACAAATGAACAAATGAACAAATGAACAAATGAACAAATGTACAAATGAACAAATGAACAAATGAACAAATGAAGAAATGAAGAAATGAAGAAATGAACAAATGAACAAACGAACAAATGAGCAAATGAACAAATGAACAAATGAACAAATGAACAAATGAACAAATGAACAAATGATCAAATGAACAAATGAACAAATGAACAAATGAACAAATGAACAAATGAGCGAATAGGCAAATGAACAAATGAACAAATGAACAAATGAACAAATGAACAAATGAACAAATGAACAAATGAACAAATGAACAAATGAACAAATGAACAAATGAACAAATGAACAAATGAACAAATGAACAAATGAACAAATGAACAAATGAACAAATGAACAAATGAACAAATGAACAAATGAACAAATGAACAAATGAACAAATGAACAAATGAACAAATGAACAAATGAACAAATGAACAAATGAACAAATGAACAAATGAACAAATGAACAAATGAACAAATGAACAAATGAACAAATGAACAAATGAACAAATGAACAAATGAACAAATGAACAAATGAACAAATGAACAAATGAACAAATGAACAAATGAACAAATGAACAAATGAACAAATGAACAAATAACCAAATGAACAAATGAACAAATGAACAAATGAACAAATGAACAAATGAACAAATGAACAAATGAACAAATGAACAAATGAACAAATGAACAAATGAACAAACGAACAAATGAACAAATGAACAAATGAACAAATGAACAAATGAACAAATGAACAAATGAACAAATGGACAAATGAACAAATGAACAAATGAACAAATGAACAAATGAACAAATGAACAAACGATCAAACGAACAAACGAACAAACGAACAAACGAACAAACGAACAAACGAACAAACGAACAATTGAACAAACGAACAAACGAACAAATGAACAAATGAACAAATGAACAAATGGACAAATGAACAAATGAACAAATGAACAAATGAACAAATGAACAAATGAACAAATGAACAAATGAACAAATGAACAAATGAACAAATGAACAAATGAACAAATGAACAAATGAACAAATGAACAAATGAACAAGTGAACAAATGAACAAATGAACAAATGAAAAAATGAACTAATGAACAAATGAACAAATGAACAAATGAACAAATGAACAAATGAACAAATGTACAAATGAACAAATGAACAAATGAACAAATGAAGAAATGAAGAAATGAAGAAATGAACAAATGAACAAACGAACAAATGAGCAAATGAACAAATGAACAAATGAACAAATGAACAAATGAACAAATGAACAAATGATCAAATGAACAAATGAACAAATGAACAAATGAACAAATGAACAAATGAGCGAATAGGCAAATGAACAAATGAACAAATGAACAAATGAACAAATGAACAAATGAACAAATGAACAAATGAACAAATGAACAAATGAACAAATGAACAAATGAACAAATGAACAAATGAACAAATGAACAAATGAACAAATGAACAAATGAACAAATGAACAAATGAACAAATGAACAAATGAACAAATGAACAAATGAACAAATGAACAAATGAACAAATGAACAAATAACCAAATGAACAAATGAACAAATGAACAAATGAACAAATGAACAAATGAACAAATGAACAAATGAACAAATGAACAAATGAACAAATGAACAAAGGATCAAATGAACAAATGAACAAATGAACAAATGAACAAATGAACAAATGAACAAATGAACAAATGAACAAATGAACAAATGAACAAATGAACAAATGAACAAATGAACAAATGAACAAATGAACAAATGAACAAATGAACAAATGAACAAATGAACAAATGAACAAATGAACAAATGAACAAATGAACAAATGAACAAATGAACAAATGAACAAATGAACAAATGAAAAAATGAACAAATGAACAAATGAGCAAATGAACAAATGAACAAATGAACATATGAACAAATGAACAAATGAACAAATGAAGAAATACACAAGTGAACAAATGAAGAAATACACAAGTGAACAAATGAACAAGTGAACAAATGAACAAATGAACAAGTGAACAAATGAACAAGTGAACAAGTGAACAAATGAACAACTGAACAAATGAACAAATGAACAAATGTACAAATGAACAAATGAACAAATGAACAAATGAACAAATGAACAAATGAACAAATGAACAAATGAACAAATGAACAAATGAACAAATGAACGAATGAACAAATGAACAAATGAACAAATGAACAAGTGAACAAATGAAAAAATGAACTAATGAACAAATGAACAAATGAACAAATGAACAAATGAACAAATGAGCAAAATGAGCAAACGAACAAACGAACAAATGAGCAAATGAACAAATGAACAAATGAACAAATGAAGAAATGAACAAATGAAGAAATGAACAAATGAACAAATGAACAAATGAACAAATGAACAAATGAACAAATGAACAAATGAACAAATGAACAAATGAACAAATGAACAAATGAACAAATGAACAAATGAACAAATGAACAAATGAACAAATGAACAAATGAACAAATGAACAAATGATCAAATGAACAAAGGAACAAACGAACAAATGAACAAATGAACAAATGAACAAATGAACAAATGGACAAATGAACAAATGAACAAATGAACAAATGAACAAATGAACAAATGAACAAATGAACAAATGAACAAATGAACAAATGAACAAACGAACAAACGAACAAACGAACAAACGAACAAACGAACAAATGAAGAAATGAACAAATGAACAAATGAACAAATGAACAAATGAACAAATGAACAAATGAACAAATGAACAAATGAACAAATGAACAAATGAACAAATGAACAAATGAACAAATGAACAAATGTACAAATGAACAAATGAACAAATGAACAAATGAACAAATGAACAAATGAACAAATGAACAAATGAACAAATGAACAAATGAACAAATGAACAAATGAACAAATGAACAAATGAACAAATGAACAAATGAGCGAATAGGCAAATGAACGAATGAACAAATGAGCCAATAGACAATCGCGCAAATGGACAAATGAACAAATGAACAAATGAACAAACGAACAAATGAACAAATGAACAAATGAACAAATGAACAAATGAACAAATGAACAAATGAACAAATGAACAAATGAACAAATGAACAAAGGATCAAATGAACAAATGAACAAATGAACAAATGAACAAATGAAGAAATGAACAAATGAACAAATGAACAAATGAACAAATGAACAAATGAACAAATGAACAAATGAACAAATGAACAAATGAACAAATGAACAAATGAACAAATGAACAAATGAACAAATGAACAAATGAACAAATGAACAAATGAAAAAATGAACAAATGAACAAATGAGCAAATGAACAAATGAACAAATGAACAAATGAAGAAATACACAAGTGAACAAATGAAGAAATACACAAGTGAACAAATGAACAAGTGAACAAATGAACAAATGAACAAGTGAACAAATGAACAAGTGAACAAGTGAACAAATGAACAACTGAACAAATGAACAAATGAACAAATGTACAAATGAACAAATGAACAAATGAACAAATGAACAAATGAACAAATGAACAAATGAACAAATGAACGAATGAACAAATGAACAAATGAACAAATGAACAAGTGAACAAATGAAAAAATGAACTAATGAACAAATGAACAAATGAACAAATGAACAAATGAACAAATGAGCAAAATGAGCAAACGAACAAACGAACAAATGAGCAAATGAACAAATGAACAAATGAACAAATGAAGAAATGAACAAATGAACAAATGAACAAATGAACAAATGAACAAATGAACAAATGAACAAATGAACAAATGAACAAATGAACAAATGAACAAATGAACAAATGAACAAATGAACAAATGAACAAATGAACAAATGATCAAATGAACAAAGGAACAAACGAACAAATGAACAAATGAACAAATGAACAAATGAACAAATGGACAAATGAACAAATGAACAAATGAACAAATGAACAAATGAACAAATGAACAAATGAACAAATGAACAAATGAACAAATGAACAAATGAACAAACGAACAAACGAACAAACGAACAAACGAACAAACGAACAAATGAAGAAATGAACAAATGAACAAATGAACAAATGAACAAATGAACAAATGAACAAATGAACAAATGAACAAATGAACAAATGTACAAATGAACAAATGAACAAATGAACAAATGAACAAATGAACAAATGAACAAATGAACAAATGAACAAATGAACAAATGAACAAATGAACAAATGAACAAATGAACAAATGAACAAATGAACAAATGAACAAATGAACAAATGAGCGAATAGGCAAATGAACGAATGAACAAATGAGCCAATAGACAATCGCGCAAATGGACAAATGAACAAATGAACAAATGAACAAATGAACAAATGAACAAATGAATAAATGAACAAATGAACAAATGAACAAATGAACAATTGAACAAATGAACAAATGAACAAATGAACAAATGAACAAATGAACAAATGAACAAATGAACAAATGAACAAATGAACAAATGAACAAATGAACAAATGAACAAATGAACAAATGAACAAATGAACAAATGAACAAATGAACAAATGAACAAATGAACAAATGAACAAATGAACAAATGAACAAATGAACAAATGAACAAATGAACAAATGAACAAATGAACAAATGAACAAATGAACAAATGAACAAATGAACAAATGAACAAATGAACAAATGAACAAATGAACAAATGAACAAATGAACAAATGAACAAATGAACAAATGAACAAATGAACAAATGAACAAATGAACAAATGAACAAATGAACAAATGAACAAATGAACAAATGAACAAATGAACAAATGAACAAATGAACAAATGAACAAATGAACAAATGAACAAATGAACAAATGAACAAATGAACAAATGAACAAATGAACAAATGAACAAATGAACAAATGAACAAATGAACAAATGAACAAATGAACAAATGAACAAATGAACAAATGTACAAATGAAAAATGAACAAATGAACAAATGAACAAACGAACAAATGAACAAATGAACAAATGAGCGAATAGGCAAATGAACGAATGAACAGATGAGCGAATAGACAATCGCACAAATGAACAAATGAACAAATGAACAAATGAACAAATGAACAAATGAACAAATGAACAAATGAACAAATGAACAAATGAACAAATGAACAAATGAACAAATGAACAAATGAACAAATGAACAAATGAACAAATGAACAAATGAACAAATGAACAAATGAACAAATGAACAAATGAACAAATGAACAAATGAACAAATGAACAAGTGGACAAATGAACAAATGAACAAATGAAAAAATGAACTAATGAACAAATGAAGAAATGAACAAATGAACAAATGAACAAATGAACAAATGAACAAATGAACAAATGAACAAATGAACAAATGAACAAATGAACAAATGAACAAATGAACAAATGAACAAATGAACAAATGAACAAATGAACAAATGTACAAATGAACAAATGAACAAATGAGAAAATGAACAAATGAACAAATGAACAAATGAACAAATGAACAAATGAACAAATGAACAAATGAACAAATGATCAAATGAACAAATGAACAAATGAACAAATGAACAAATGAACACTTGAACAAATGAGCGAATAGGCAAATGAACGAATGAACAAATGAGCCAATAGACAATCGCGCAAATGGACAAATGAACAAATGAACAAATGAACAAATGAACAAATGAACAAATGAACAAATGAACAAATGAACAAATGAACAAATGAACAAATGAACAAATGAACAAATGAACAAATGAACAAATGAACAAATGAACAAATGAACAAATGAACAAATGAACAAATGAACAAATGAACAAATGAACAAATGAACAAATGAACAAATGAACAAATGAACAAATGAACAAATGAACAAATGAACAAATGAACAAATTAACAAATGAACAAATGAACAAATGAACAAATGAACAAATGAACAAATGAACAAATGAACAAATGAACAAATGAACAAATGAACAAATGAACAAATGAACAAATGAACAAATGAACAAATGAACAAATGAACAAATGAACAAATGAACAAATGAACAAATGAACAAATGAACAAATGAACAAATGAACAAATGAACAAATGAACAAATGAACAAATGAACAAATGAACAAATGAACAAATGAACAAATGAACAAATGAACAAATGAACAAATGAACAAATGAACAAATGAACAAATGAACAAATGAACAAATGAACAAATGAACAAATGAACAAATTAACAAATGAACAAATGAACAAATGAACAAATGAACAAATGAACAAATGAACAAATGAACAAATGAACAAATGAACAAATGAACAAATGAACAAATGAACAAATGAACAAATGAACAAATGAACAAATGAACAAATGAACAAAGGAACAAATGAACAATTGAACAAATGAACAAATGAACAAATGAACAAATGAACAAATGAACAAATGAACAAATGAACAAATGAACAAATGAACAAATGAACAAATGAACAAATGAACAACTGAACAAATGAACAAATGAACAAGTGAACAAATGAACAAATGAGCGAATAGGCAAATGAACGAATGAACAAATTGGCGAATAGACAATCGAACGAATGAACAAATGAACAAATGAACAACTGAACAAATGAACAAATGAACAAATGAACAAATGAACAAATGAACAAATTAACAAATTAACAAATGAACAAATGAACAAATGAACAAATGAACAAATGAACAAATGGACAAATGAACAAATGAACAAATGAACAAATGAACAAATGAACAAATGAACAAATGAACAAAGGAACAAATGAACAATTGAACAAATGAACAAATGAACAAATGAACAAATGAACAAATGAACAAATGAACAAATGAACAAATGAACAAATGAACAAATGAACAAATGAACAAATGAACAAATGAACAAATGAACAAATGAACAAATGAACAACTGAACAAATGAACAAATGAACAAGTGAACAAATGAACAAATGAGCGAATAGGCAAATGAACGAATGAACAAATGAACAAACGAACAAATGAACAAATGAACAAATGAACAAATGAACAAATGAACAAATGAACAAATGAACAAATGGACAAATGAACAAATGAACAAATGAACAAATGAACAAATGAACAAATGAACAAACGATCAAACGAACAAACGAACAAACGAACAAACGAACAAACGAACAAACGAACAAACGAACAATTGAACAAACGAACAAACGAACAAATGAACAAATGAACAAATGAACAAATGGACAAATGAACAAATGAACAAATGAACAAATGAACAAATGAACAAATGAACAAATGAACAAATGAACAAATGAACAAATGAACAAATGAACAAATGAACAAATGAACAAATGAACAAATGAACAAATGAACAAGTGAACAAATGAACAAATGAACAAATGAAAAAATGAACTAATGAACAAATGAACAAATGAACAAATGAACAAATGAACAAATGAACAAATGAACAAATGTACAAATGAACAAATGAACAAATGAACAAATGAAGAAATGAAGAAATGAAGAAATGAACAAATGAACAAACGAACAAATGAGCAAATGAACAAATGAACAAATGAACAAATGAACAAATGAACAAATGAACAAATGATCAAATGAACAAATGAACAAATGAACAAATGAACAAATGAACAAATGAGCGAATAGGCAAATGAACAAATGAACAAATGAACAAATGAACAAATGAACAAATGAACAAATGAACAAATGAACAAATGAACAAATGAACAAATGAACAAATGAACAAATGAACAAATGAACAAATGAACAAATGAACAAATGAACAAATGAACAAATGAACAAATGAACAAATGAACAAATGAACAAATGAACAAATGAACAAATGAACAAATGAACAAATAACCAAATGAACAAATGAACAAATGAACAAATGAACAAATGAACAAATGAACAAATGAACAAATGAACAAATGAACAAATGAACAAATGAACAAAGGATCAAATGAACAAATGAACAAATGAACAAATGAACAAATGAACAAATGAACAAATGAACAAATGAACAAATGAACAAATGAACAAATGAACAAATGAACAAATGAACAAATGAACAAATGAACAAATGAACAAATGAACAAATGAACAAATGAACAAATGAACAAATGAACAAATGAACAAATGAACAAATGAACAAATGAACAAATGAACAAATGAACAAATGAAAAAATGAACAAATGAACAAATGAGCAAATGAACAAATGAACAAATGAACATATGAACAAATGAACAAATGAACAAATGAAGAAATACACAAGTGAACAAATGAAGAAATACACAAGTGAACAAATGAACAAGTGAACAAATGAACAAATGAACAAGTGAACAAATGAACAAGTGAACAAGTGAACAAATGAACAACTGAACAAATGAACAAATGAACAAATGTACAAATGAACAAATGAACAAATGAACAAATGAACAAATGAACAAATGAACAAATGAACAAATGAACAAATGAACAAATGAACAAATGAACGAATGAACAAATGAACAAATGAACAAATGAACAAGTGAACAAATGAAAAAATGAACTAATGAACAAATGAACAAATGAACAAATGAACAAATGAACAAATGAGCAAAATGAGCAAACGAACAAACGAACAAATGAGCAAATGAACAAATGAACAAATGAACAAATGAAGAAATGAACAAATGAAGAAATGAACAAATGAACAAATGAACAAATGAACAAATGAACAAATGAACAAATGAACAAATGAACAAATGAACAAATGAACAAATGAACAAATGAACAAATGAACAAATGAACAAATGAACAAATGAACAAATGAACAAATGAACAAATGATCAAATGAACAAAGGAACAAACGAACAAATGAACAAATGAACAAATGAACAAATGAACAAATGGACAAATGAACAAATGAACAAATGAACAAATGAACAAATGAACAAATGAACAAATGAACAAATGAACAAATGAACAAATGAACAAACGAACAAACGAACAAACGAACAAATGAACAAATGAACAAATGAACAAATGAACAAATGAACAAATGAACAAATGAACAAATGAACAAATGAACAACCGAACAAACGAACAAACGAACAAACGAACAAACGAACAAACGAACAAACGAACAAACGAACAAACGAACAAACGAACAAATGAACAAATGAACAAATGAACAAATGAACAAATGAACAAATGAACAAATGAACAAATGTACAAATGAACAAATGAACAAATGAACAAATGAGCGAATAGGCAAATGAACGAATGAACAAATGAGCCAATAGACAATCGCGCAAATGGACAAATGAACAAATGAACAAATGAACAAACGAACAAATGAACAAATGAACAAATGAACAAATGAACAAATGAACAAATGAACAAATGAACAAATGAACAAATGAACAAATGAACAAATGAACAAATGAACAAAGGATCAAATGAACAAATGAACAAATGAACAAATGAACAAATGAAGAAATGAACAAATGAACAAATGAACAAATGAACAAATGAACAAATGAACAAATGAACAAATGAACAAATGAACAAATGAACAAATGAACAAATGAACAAATGAACAAATGAACAAATGAACAAATGAACAAATGAACAAATGAAAAAATGAACAAATGAACAAATGAGCAAATGAACAAATGAACAAATGAACAAATGAAGAAATACACAAGTGAACAAATGAAGAAATACACAAGTGAACAAATGAACAAGTGAACAAATGAACAAATGAACAAGTGAACAAATGAACAAGTGAACAAGTGAACAAATGAACAACTGAACAAATGAACAAATGAACAAATGTACAAATGAACAAATGAACAAATGAACAAATGAACAAATGAACAAATGAACAAATGAACAAATGAACGAATGAACAAATGAACAAATGAACAAATGAACAAGTGAACAAATGAAAAAATGAACTAATGAACAAATGAACAAATGAACAAATGAACAAATGAACAAATGAGCAAAATGAGCAAACGAACAAACGAACAAATGAGCAAATGAACAAATGAACAAATGAACAAATGAAGAAATGAACAAATGAACAAATGAACAAATGAACAAATGAACAAATGAACAAATGAACAAATGAACAAATGAACAAATGAACAAATGAACAAATGAACAAATGAACAAATGAACAAATGAACAAATGAACAAATGATCAAATGAACAAAGGAACAAACGAACAAATGAACAAATGAACAAATGAACAAATGAACAAATGGACAAATGAACAAATGAACAAATGAACAAATGAACAAATGAACAAATGAACAAATGAACAAATGAACAAATGAACAAATGAACAAATGAACAAACGAACAAACGAACAAACGAACAAACGAACAAACGAACAAATGAAGAAATGAACAAATGAACAAATGAACAAATGAACAAATGAACAAATGAACAAATGAACAAATGAACAAATGAACAAATGTACAAATGAACAAATGAACAAATGAACAAATGAACAAATGAACAAATGAACAAATGAACAAATGAACAAATGAACAAATGAACAAATGAACAAATGAACAAATGAACAAATGAACAAATGAACAAATGAACAAATGAACAAATGAGCGAATAGGCAAATGAACGAATGAACAAATGAGCCAATAGACAATCGCGCAAATGGACAAATGAACAAATGAACAAATGAACAAATGAACAAATGAACAAATGAATAAATGAACAAATGAACAAATGAACAAATGAACAATTGAACAAATGAACAAATGAACAAATGAACAAATGAACAAATGAACAAATGAACAAATGAACAAATGAACAAATGAACAAATGAACAAATGAACAAATGAACAAATGAACAAATGAACAAATGAACAAATGAACAAATGAACAAATGAACAAATGAACAAATGAACAAATGAACAAATGAACAAATGAACAAATGAACAAATGAACAAATGAACAAATGAACAAATGAACAAATGAACAAATGAACAAATGAACAAATGAACAAATGAACAAATGAACAAATGAACAAATGAACAAATGAACAAATGAACAAATGAACAAATGAACAAATGAACAAATGAACAAATGAACAAATGAACAAATGAACAAATGAACAAATGAACAAATGAACAAATGAACAAATGAACAAATGAACAAATGAACAAATGAACAAATGAACAAATGAACAAATGAACAAATGAACAAATGAACAAATGAACAAATGAACAAATGAACAAATGAACAAATGAACAAATGAACAAATGAACAAATGAACAAATGAACAAATGTACAAATGAAATATGAACAAATGAACAAATGAACAAACGAACAAATGAACAAATGAACAAATGAGCGAATAGGCAAATGAACGAATGAACAGATGAGCGAATAGACAATCGCACAAATGAACAAATGAACAAATGAACAAATGAACAAATGAACAAATGAACAAATGAACAAATGAACAAATGAACAAATGAACAAATGAACAAATGAACAAATGAACAAATGAACAAATGAACAAATGAACAAATGAACAAATGAACAAATGAACAAATGAACAAATGAACAAATGAACAAATGAACAAATGAACAAATGAACAAATGAACAAGTGGACAAATGAACAAATGAACAAATGAAAAAATGAACTAATGAACAAATGAAGAAATGAACAAATGAACAAATGAACAAATGAACAAATGAACAAATGAACAAATGAACAAATGAACAAATGAACAAATGAACAAATGAACAAATGAACAAATGAACAAATGAACAAATGAACAAATGAACAAATGTACAAATGAACAAATGAACAAATGAGAAAATGAACAAATGAACAAATGAACAAATGAACAAATGAACAAATGAACAAATGAACAAATGAACAAATGATCAAATGAACAAATGAACAAATGAACAAATGAACAAATGAACACTTGAACAAATGAGCGAATAGGCAAATGAACGAATGAACAAATGAGCCAATAGACAATCGCGCAAATGGACAAATGAACAAATGAACAAATGAACAAATGAACAAATGAACAAATGAACAAATGAACAAATGAACAAATGAACAAATGAACAAATGAACAAATGAACAAATGAACAAATGAACAAATGAACAAATGAACAAATGAACAAATGAACAAATGAACAAATGAACAAATGAACAAATGAACAAATGAACAAATGAACAAATGAACAAATGAACAAATGAACAAATGAACAAATGAACAAATTAACAAATGAACAAATGAACAAATGAACAAATGAACAAATGAACAAATGAACAAATGAACAAATGAACAAATGAACAAATGAACAAATGAACAAATGAACAAATGAACAAATGAACAAATGAACAAATGAACAAATGAACAAATGAACAAATGAACAAATGAACAAATGAACAAATGAACAAATGAACAAATGAACAAATGAACAAATGAACAAATGAACAAATGAACAAATGAACAAATGAACAAATGAACAAATGAACAAATGAACAAATGAACAAATGAACAAATGAACAAATGAACAAATGAACAAATGAACAAATGAACAAATGAACAAATGAACAAATTAACAAATGAACAAATGAACAAATGAACAAATGAACAAATGAACAAATGAACAAATGAACAAATGAACAAATGAACAAATGAACAAATGAACAAATGAACAAATGAACAAATGAACAAATGAACAAATGAACAAATGAACAAAGGAACAAATGAACAATTGAACAAATGAACAAATGAACAAATGAACAAATGAACAAATGAACAAATGAACAAATGAACAAATGAACAAATGAACAAATGAACAAATGAACAAATGAACAAATGAACAACTGAACAAATGAACAAATGAACAAGTGAACAAATGAACAAATGAGCGAATAGGCAAATGAACGAATGAACAAATTGGCGAATAGACAATCGAACGAATGAACAAATGAACAAATGAACAACTGAACAAATGAACAAATGAACAAATGAACAAATGAACAAATGAACAAATTAACAAATTAACAAATGAACAAATGAACAAATGAACAAATGAACAAATGAACAAATGGACAAATGAACAAATGAACAAATGAACAAATGGACAAATGAACAAATGAACAAATGAACAAATGAACAAATGAACAAATGAACAAATGAACAAAGGAACAAATGAACAATTGAACAAATGAACAAATGAACAAATGAACAAATGAACAAATGAACAAATGAACAAATGAACAAATGAACAAATGAACAAATGAACAAATGAACAAATGAACAAATGAACAAATGAACAAATGAACAAATGAACAACTGAACAAATGAACAAATGAACAAGTGAACAAATGAACAAATGAGCGAATAGGCAAATGAACGAATGAACAAATGAACGAGTAGACAATCGCACAAATGAACAAATGAACAAATGAACAAATGAACAAATGAACAAATGAACAAATGAATAAATGAACAAATGAACAAATGAACAAATGAACAAATGAACAAATGAACAAATGTACAAATGAACAAATGAACAAATGAACAAATGAACAAATGAACAAATGAACAAATGAACAAATGAACAAATGATCAAATGAACAAATGAACAAATGAACAAATGAACAAATGAACACTTGAACAAATGAGCGAATAGGCAAATGAACGAATGAACAAATGAGCCAATAGACAATCGCGCAAATGGACAAATGAACAAATGAACAAATGAACAAATGAACAAATGAACAAATGAACAAATGAACAAATGAACAAATGAACAAATGAACAAATGAACAAATGAACAAATGAACAAATGAACAAATGAACAAATGAACAAATGAACAAATGAACAAATGAACAAATGAACAAATGAACAAATGAACAAATGAACAAATGAACAAATGAACAAATGAACAAATGAACAAATGAACAAATGAACAAATGAACAAATGAACAAATGAACAAATGAACAAATGAACAAATGAACAAATGAACAAATGAACAAATGAACAAATGAACAAATGAACAAATGAACAAATGAACAAATGAACAAATGAACAAATGAACAAATGAACAAATGAACAAATGAACAAATGAACAAATGAACAAATGAACAAATGAACAAATGAACGAATGAACAAATGAACAAATGAACAAATGAACAAATGAACGAATGAACGAATGAACGAATGAACGAATGAACTAATGAACGAATGAACAAATGAACAAATGAACAAATGAACAAATGAACGAATGAACGAATGAACAAATGAACAAATGAACAAATGAACAAATGAACGAATGAACGAATGAACGAATGAACAAATGAACAAATGAACAAATGAACAATTGAACAAATGAACAAATGAACAAATGAACAAATGAACAAATGAACAAATGAACAAATGAACAAATGAACAAATGAACAAATGAACAAATGAACAAATGAACAAATGAACAAATGAACAAATGAACAAATGAACAAATGAACAGATGAACAAATGAACAAATGAACAAATGAACAAATGAACAAATGAACAAATGAACAAATGAACAAATGAACAAATGAACAAATGAACAAATGAACAAATGAACAAATGAACAAATGAACAAATGTACAGATGAACAAATGAAGAAATGAACAAATGAACAAATGAACAAATGAACAAATGAACAAATGAACAAATGAACAAATGAACAAATGAACAAATTAACAAATGAACAAATGAACAAATGAACAAATGAACAAATGAACAAATGAACAAATGAACAAATGAACAAATGAACAAATGAACAAATGAACAAATGAACAAATGAACAAATGAACAAATGAACAAATGAACAAATGAACAAATGAACAAATGAACAAATGAACAAATGAACAAATGAACAAATGAACAAATGAACAAATGAACAAATGAACAAATGAACAAATGAACAAATGAACAAATGAACAAATGAACAAATGAACAAATGAACAAATGAACAAATGAACAAATGAACAAATGAACAAATGAACAAATGAACAAATGAACAAATGAACAAATGAACAAATGAACAAATGAACAAATGAACAAATGAACAAATGAACAAATGAACAAATGAACAAATGAACAAATGAACAAATGAACAAATGAACAAATGAACAAATGAACAAATGAACAAATGAACAAATGAACAAATGAACAAATGAACAAATGAACAAATGAACAAATGAACAAATGAACAAATGAACAAATGAACAAATGAACAAATGAACAAATGAACAAATGAACAAATGAACAAATGAACAAATGAACAAATGAACAAATGAACAAATGTACAAATGAAAAATGAACAAATGAACAAATGAACAAACGAACAAATGAACAAATGAACAAATGAGCGAATAGGCAAATGAACGAATGAACAGATGAGCGAATAGACAATCGCACAAATGAACAAATGAACAAATGAACAAATGAACAAATGAACAAATGAACAAATGAACAAATGAACAAATGAACAAATGAACAAATGAACAAATGAACAAATGAACAAATGAACAAATGAACAAATGAACAAATGAACAAATGAACAAATGAACAAATGAACAAATGAACAAATGAACAAATGAACAAATGAACAAATGAACAAGTGGACAAATGAACAAATGAACAAATGAAAAAATGAACTAATGAACAAATGAAGAAATGAACAAATGAACAAATGAACAAATGAACAAATGAACAAATGAACAAATGAACAAATGAACAAATGAACAAATGAACAAATGAACAAATGAACAAATGAACAAATGAACAAATGAACAAATGAACAAATGTACAAATGAACAAATGAACAAATGAGAAAATGAACAAATGAACAAATGAACAAATGAACAAATGAACAAATGAACAAATGAACAAATGAACAAATGATCAAATGAACAAATGAACAAATGAACAAATGAACAAATGAACACTTGAACAAATGAGCGAATAGGCAAATGAACGAATGAACAAATGAGCCAATAGACAATCGCGCAAATGGACAAATGAACAAATGAACAAATGAACAAATGAACAAATGAACAAATGAACAAATGAACAAATGAACAAATGAACAAATGAACAAATGAACAAATGAACAAATGAACAAATGAACAAATGAACAAATGAACAAATGAACAAATGAACAAATGAACAAATGAACAAATGAACAAATGAACAAATGAACAAATGAACAAATGAACAAATGAACAAATGAACAAATGAACAAATGAACAAATGAACAAATGAACAAATGAACAAATGAACAAATGAACAAATGAACAAATGAACAAATGAACAAATGAACAAATGAACAAATGAACAAATGAACAAATGAACAAATGAACAAATGAACAAATGAACAAATGAACAAATGAACAAATGAACAAATGAACAAATGAACAAATGAACAAATGAACAAATGAACAAATGAACAAATGAACAAATGAACAAATGAACAAATGAACAAATGAACAAATGAACAAATGAACAAATGAACAAATGAACAAATGAACAAATGAACAAATGAACAAATGAACAAATGAACAAATGAACAAATGAACAAATGAACAAATGAACAAATGAACAAATGAACAAATGAACAAATGAACAAATGAACAAATGAACAAATGAACAAATGAACAAATGAACAAATGAACAAATGAACAAATGAACAAATGAACAAATGAACAAATGAACAAATGAACAAATGAACAAATGAACAAATGAACAAATGAACAAATGAACAAATGAACAAATGAACAAATGAACAAATGAACAAATGAACAAATGAACAAATGAACAAATGAACAAATGAACAAATGAACAAATGAACAAATGAACAAATGAACGAATGAACAAATGAACAAATGAACAAATGAACAAATGAACGAATGAACGAATGAACGAATGAACGAATGAACTAATGAACGAATGAACAAATGAACAAATGAACAAATGAACAAATGAACGAATGAACGAATGAACAAATGAACAAATGAACAAATGAACAAATGAACGAATGAACGAATGAACGAATGAACAAATGAACAAATGAACAAATGAACAATTGAACAAATGAACAAATGAACAAATGAACAAATGAACAAATGAACAAATGAACAAATGAACAAATGAACAAATGAACAAATGAACAAATGAACAAATGAACAAATGAACAAATGAACAAATGAACAAATGAACAGATGAACAAATGAACAAATGAACAAATGAACAAATGAACAAATGAACAAATGAACAAATGAACAAATGAACAAATGAACAAATGAACAAATGAACAAATGAACAAATGAACAAATGAACAAATGTACAGATGAACAAATGAAGAAATGAACAAATGAAAAAATGAACAAATGAACAAATGAACAAATGAACAAATTAACAAATGTACAAATGAACAAATGAACAAATGAAGAAATGAAGAAAATGAACAAATGAACAAATGAACAAATGAACAAATGAACAAATGAACAAATGAACAAATGAACAAATGAACAAATGAACAAATGAACAAATGAACAAATGAACAAATGAACAAATGAACAACCGAACAAACGAACAAACGAACAAACGAACAAACGAACAAACGAACAAACGAACAAACGAACAAACGAACAAACGAACAAATGAACAAATGAACAAATGAACAAATGAACAAATGAACAAATGAACAAATGAACAAATGTACAAATGAACAAATGAACAAATGAACAAATGAACAAATGAACAAATGAACAAATGAACAAAGGAACAAATGAACAAATGAACAAATGAACAAATGAACAAATGAACAAATGAACAAATGAACAAATGAACAAATGAACAAATGAACAAATGAACAAATGAACAAATGAACAAATGAACAAATGAACAAATGAACAAATGAACAAATGAAACAAATGAACAAATGAACAAATGAACAAATGAACAAATGAACAAATGAACAAATGAACAAATGAACAAATGTACAAATGAAAAATGAACAAATGAACAAATGAACAAATGAACAAATGAACAAATGAACAAATGAACAAATGAACAAATGAACAAATGAACAAATGAACAAATGAACAAATGAACAAATGAACAAATGAACAAATGAACAAATGAACAAATGAACAAATGAACAAATGAACAAATGAACAAATGAACAAATGAACAAATGAACAAATGAACAAATGAACAAATGAACAAATGAACAAATGAACAAATGAACAAATGAACAAATGAACAAATGAACAAATGAACAAATGAACAAATGAACAAATGAACAAATGAACAAATGAACAAATGAACAAATGAACCAATGAACGAATGAACGAATGAACGAATGAACGAATGAACTAATGAACTAATGAACGAATGAACAAATGAACAAATGAACGAATGAACAAATGAACGAATGAAC
Organism: Megalopta genalis; assembly: GCF_051020955.1. Classification (NCBI taxonomy): domain Eukaryota; kingdom Metazoa; phylum Arthropoda; class Insecta; order Hymenoptera; family Halictidae; genus Megalopta; species Megalopta genalis. Next base: position 4,960,047 of record NC_135022.1, read on the forward strand.
GAATGAACAAATGAACAAATGAACAAATGAACAAATGAACAAATGAACAAATGAACAAATGAACAAATGAACAAATGAACGAATGAACAAATGAGCCAATAGACAATCGCGCAAATGGACAAATGAACAAATGAACAAATGAACAAATGAACAAATGAACAAATGAACAAATGAACAAATGAACAAATGAACAAATGAACAAATGAACAAATGAACAAATGAACAAATGAACAAATGAACAAATGAACAAATGAACAAATGAACAAATGAACAAATGAACAAATGAACAAATGAACAAATGAACCAATGAACAAATGAACAAATGAACAAATGAACAAATGAACAAATGAACAAATGAACAAATGAACAAATGAACAAATGAACTAATGAACAAATGAACAAATGAACAAATGAACAAATGAACAAATGAACAAATGATCAAATGAACAAATGAACAAATGAACAAATGAACAAATGAACAAATGAACAAATGAACAAACGAACAAACGAACAAATGAACAAACGAACAAACGAACAAATGAACAAACGAACAAATGAACAAATGAACAAATGGACAAATGAACAAATGATCAAATGAACAAATGAACAAATGAACAAATGAACAAATGAACAAACGAACAAACGAACAAACGAACAAACGAACAAACGGACAAACGAACAAATGAAGAAATGAACAAATGAACAAATGAACAAATGAACAAATGAACAAATGAACAAATGAACAAATGAACAAATGAACAAATGAACAAATGTACAAATGAACAAATGAACATATGAAGAAATGAACAAATGAACAAATGAACAAATGAACAAATGAACAAATGAACAAATGAACAAATGAACAAATGAACAAATGAACAAATGAACAAATGAACAAATGAACAAATGAACAAATGAACAAATGAACAAATGAACAAATGTACAAATGAACAAATGAACAAATGAAGAAATGAACAAATGAACAAATGAACAAATGAACAAATGAACAAATGAACAAATGAACAAATGAACAAATGAACAAATGAACAAATGAACAAATGAACAAATGAACAAATGAACAAATGAACAAATGAACAAATGAACAAATGAACAAATGAACAAATGAACAAATGAACAAATGAACAAATGAACAAATGAACAAATGAACAAATGAACAAATGAACAAATGAACAAATGAACAAATGAACAAATGAACAAATGAACAAATGAACAAATGAACAAATGAACAAATGAACAAATGAACAAATGAACAAATGAACAAATGAACAAATGAACAAATGAACAAATGAACAAATGAACAAATGAACAAATGAACAAATGAACAAATGAACAAATGAACAAATGAACAAATGAACAAATGAACAAATGAACAAATGAACAAATGAACAAATGAACAAATGAACAAATGAACAAATGAACAAATGAACAAATGAACAAATGAACAAATGAACAAGTGGACAAATGAACAAATGAACAAATGAACTAATGAACAAATGAAGAAATGAACAAATGAACAAATGAACAAATGAACAAATGAACAAATGAACAAATGAGCAAAATGAGCAAAAGGAACAAATGAACAAATGAACAAATGAACAAATGAAGAAATGAAGAAATGAAGAAATGAAGAAATGAACAAATGAACAAATGAACAAATGAACAAATGAACAAATGAACAAATGAACAAATGAACAAATGAACGAATGAACGAATGAACAAATGAACGAATGAACAAATGAACAAATGAACAAATGAACAAATGAACAATTGAACAAGTGGACAAATGAACAAATGAACAAATGAAAAAATGAACTAATGAACAAATGAAGAAATGAACAAATGAACAAATGAACAAATGAACAAATGAACAAATGAGCAAAATGAGCAAAAGGAACAAATGAACAAATGAACAAATGAACAAATGAACAAATGAACAAATGAACAAATGAACAAATGTAAAAATGAACAAATGAACAAATGAACAAATGAACAAATGAACAAATGAACAAATGAACAAATGAACAAATGAACAAATGAACAAATGAACAAATGAACAAATGAACAAATGAACAAATGAACAAATGAACAAATGAACAAATGAACAAATGAACAAATGAACAAATGAACAAATGAACAAATGAACAAATGAACAAATGAACAAATGAACAAATGAACAAATGAACAAATGAACAAATGAACAAATGAACAAATGAACCAATGAACGAATGAACGAATGAACAAACGAACAAACGAACAAACGAACAAACGAACAAACGAACAAACGAACAAACGAACAAACGAACAAACGAACAAACGAACAAACGAACAAACGAACAAACGAACAAACGAACAAACGAACAAACGAACAAACGAACAAATGAACAAATGAACAAATGAACAAATGAACAAATGAACAAATGAACAAATGAACAAATGAACAAATGAACAAATGAACAAATGAACAAATGAACAAATGAACAAATGAACAAATGAACAAATGAACAAATGAACAAATGAACAAATGAACAAATGAACAAATGAACAAATGAACAAATGAACAAATGAACAAATGAACAAATGAACAAATGAACAAATGAACAAATGAACAAATGAACAAATGAACAAATGAACAAATGAACAAATGAACAAATGAACAAATGAACAAATGAACAAATGAACAAATGAACAAATGAACAAATGAACAAATGAACAAATGAACAAATGAACAAATGAACAAATGAACAAATGAACAAATGAACAAATGAACAAATGAACAAATGAACAAATGAACAAATGAACAAATGAACAAATGAACAAATGAACAAATGAACAAATGAACAAATGAACAAATGAACAAATGAACAAATGAACAAATGAACAAATGAACAAATGAACAAATGAACGAATGAACGAATGAACGAATGAACGAATGAACTAATGAACGAATGAACAAATGAACAAATGAACGAATGAACGAATGAACGAATGAACGAATGAACGAATGAACAAATGAACAATTGAACAAATGAACAAATGAACAAACGAACAAACGAACAAATGAACAAATGAACAAATGAACAAATGAACAAATGAACAAATGAACAAATGAACAAATGAACAAATGAACAAATGAACAAATGAACAAATGAACAAATGAACAAATGAACAAATGAACAAATGAACAAATGAACAAATGAACAAATGTACAAATGAACAAATGAACAAATGAACAAATGAACAAATGAACAAATGAACAAATGAACAAATGAACAAATGAACAAATGAACAAATGATCAAATGAACAAATGAACAAATGAACAAATGAACAAATGAACAAATGTACAAATGAACAAATGAACAAATGAACAAATGAACAAATGAACAAATGAACAAATGTACAAATGAACAAATGAACAAATGAACAAATGAACAAATGAACAAATGAACAAATGAACAAATGAACAAATGAACAAATGAACAAATGAACAAATTAACAAATGAACAAATGAACAAATGATCAAATGAACAAATGAACAAATGAACAAACGAACAAACGAACAAACGAACAAACGAACAAACGAACAAACGAACAAACGAACAAACGAACAAATGAACAAATGAACAAATGAACAAATGAACAAATGAACAAATGAACAAATGTACAAATGAACAAATGAACAAATGAACAAATGAACAAATGAACAAATGAACAAATGAACAAATGAACAAATGAACAAATGAACAAATGAACAAATGAACAAATGAACAAATGAACAAATGAACAAATGAACAAATGAACAAATGAACAAATGATCAAATGAACAAATGAACAAATGAACAAATGAACAAATGAACAAATGAGCGAATAGGCAAATGAACGAATGAACAAATGAGCCAATAGACAATCGCGCAAATGGACAAATGAACAAATGAACAAATGAACAAATGAACAAATGAACAAATGAACAAATGAACAAATGAACAAATGAACAAATGAACAAATGAACAAATGAACAAATGAACAAATGAACAAATGAACAAATGAACAAATGAAAAAGTGAACAAATGAACAAATGAACAAATGAAAAGATGAACTAATGAACAAATGAACAAATGAACAAATGAACAAATGAACAAATGAACAAATGTACAAATGAACAAATGAACAAATGAAGAAATGAAGAAATGAAGAAATGAACAAATGAAGAAATGAACAAATGAACAAATGAACAAATGAACAAATGAGCGAATAGGCAAATGAACGAATGAACAAATGAGCCAATAGACAATCGCGCAAATGGACAAATGAACAAATGAACAAATGAACAAATGAACAAATGAACAAATGAACAAATGAACAAATGAACAAATGAACAAATGAACAAATGAACAAATGAACAAATGAACAAATGAACAAATGAACAAATGAACAAATGAACAAATGAACAAATGAACAAATGAACAAATGAACAAATGAACAAATGAACAAATTGAACAAATGAACAAATGAACAAATGAACAAATGAACAAATGAACAAATGAACAAATGAACAAATGAACAAATGAACAAATGAACGAATGAACAAATGAGCCAATAGACAATCGCGCAAATGGACAAATGAACAAATGAACAAATGAACAAATGAACAAATGAACAAATGAACAAATGAACAAATGAACAAATGAACAAATGAACAAATGAACAAATGAACAAATGAACAAATGAACAAATGAACAAATGAACAAATGAACAAATGAACAAATGAACAAATGAACAAATGAACAAATGAACAAATGAACAAATGAACAAATGAACAAATGAACAAATGAACAAATGAACAAATGAACAAATGAACAAATGAACAAATGAACAAATGAACAAATGAACAAATGAACAAATGAACAAATGAACAAATGAACAAATGAACAAATGAACAAATGAACAAATGAACAAATGAACAAATGAACAAATGAACAAATGAACAAATGAACAAATGAACAAATGAACAAATGAACAAATGAACAAATGAACAAATGAACAAATGAACAAATGAACAAATGAACAAATGAACAAATGGACAAATGAACAAATGAACAAATGAACAAATGAACAAATGAACAAATGAACAAATGGACAAATGAACAAATGAACAAATGAACAAATGAACAAATGAACAAATGAACAAAGGAACAAACGAACAAACGAACAAATGAAAAAACGAACAAATGAACAAATGAACAAATGGACAAATGAACAAATGGACAAATGAACAAATGAACAAATGAACAAATGAACAAATGAACAAATGAACAAACGAACAAACGAACAAATGAACAAATGAACAAATGTACAAATGAACAAATGAACAAATGAAGAAATGAAGAAATGAACAAATGAACAAATGAACAAATGAACAAATGAACAAATGAACAAATGAACGAATGAACGAATGAACAAATGAACAAATGAACAAATGAACGAATGAACAAATGAACGAATGAACAAATGAACAAATGAACAAATGAACAAATGAACAAGTGGACAAATGAACAAATGAACAAATGAAAAAATGAACAAATGAACAAATGAACAAATGAACAAATGAACAAATGAACAAATGAACAAATGAACAAATGAACAAATGAACAAATGATCAAATGAACAAATGAACAAATGAACAAATGAACAAATGAACACTTGAACAAATGAGCAAATAGGCAAATGAACGAATGAACAAATGAGCCAATAGACAATCGCGCAAATGGACAAATGAACAAATGAACAAATGAACAAATGAACAAATGAACAAATGAACAAATGAACAAATGAACAAATGAACAAATGAACAAATGAACAAATGAACAAATGAACAAATGAACAAATGAACAAATGAACAAATGAACAAATGAACAAATGAACAAATGAACAAATGAACAAATGAACAAATGAACAAATGAACAAATGAACAAATGAACAAATGAACAAATGAACAAATGAACAAATGAACAAATGAACAAATGAACAAATGAACAAATGAACAAATGAACAAATGAACAAATGAACAAATGAACAAATGAACAAATGAACAAATGAACAAATGAACAAATGAACAAATGAACAAATGAACAAATGAACAAATGAACAAATGAACAAATGAACAAATGAACAAATGAACAAATGAACAAATGAACAAATGAACAAATGAACAAATGAACAAATGAACAAATGAACAAATGAACAAATGAACAAATGAACAAATGAACAAATGAACAAATGAACAAATGAACAAATGAACAAATGAACAAATGAACGAATGAACGAATGAACGAATGAACGAATGAACTAATGAACGAATGAACAAATGAACAAATGAACAAATGAACAAATGAACGAATGAACGAATGAACAAATGAACAAATGAACAAATGAACAAATGAACGAATGAACGAATGAACGAATGAACAAATGAACAAATGAACAAATGGACAATTGAACAAATGAACAAATGAACAAATGAACAAATGAACAAATGAACAAATGAACAAATGAACAAATGAACAAATGAACAAATGAACAAATGAACCAATGAACAAATGAACAAATGAACAAATGAACAAATGAACAAATGAACAAATGAACAAATGAACAAATGAACAAATGAACTAATGAACAAATGAACAAATGAACAAATGAACAAATGAACAAATGAACAAATGATCAAATGAACAAATGAACAAATGAACAAATGAACAAATGAACAAATGAACAAATGAACAAACGAACAAACGAACAAATGAACAAACGAACAAACGAACAAATGAACAAACGAACAAATGAACAAATGAACAAATGGACAAATGAACAAATGATCAAATGAACAAATGAACAAATGAACAAATGAACAAATGAACAAACGAACAAACGAACAAACGAACAAACGAACAAACGGACAAACGAACAAATGAAGAAATGAACAAATGAACAAATGAACAAATGAACAAATGAACAAATGAACAAATGAACAAATGAACAAATGAACAAATGAACAAATGAACAAATGAAGAAATGAACAAATGAACAAATGAACAAATGAACAAATGAACAAATGAACAAATGAACAAATGAACAAATGAACAAATGAACAAATGAACAAATGAACAAATGAACAAATGAACAAATGAACAAATGAACAAATGAACAAATGTACAAATGAACAAATGTACAAATGAACAAATGAACAAATGAAGAAATGAACAAATGAACAAATGAACAAATGAACAAATGAACAAATGAACAAATGAACAAATGAACAAATGAACAAATGAACAAATGAACAAATGAACAAATGAACAAATGAACAAATGAACAAATGAACAAATGAACAAATGAACAAATGAACAAATGAACAAATGAACAAATGAACAAATGAACAAATGAACAAATGAACAAATGAACAAATGAACAAATGAACAAATGAACAAATGAACAAATGAACAAATGAACAAATGAACAAATGAACAAATGAACAAATGAACAAATGAACAAATGAACAAATGAACAAATGAACAAATGAACAAATGAACAAATGAACAAGTGGACAAATGAACAAATGAACAAATGAAAAAATGAACTAATGAACAAATGAAGAAATGAACAAATGAACAAATGAACAAATGAACAAATGAACAAATGAGCAAAATGAGCAAAAGGAACAAATGAACAAATGAACAAATGAACAAATGAAGAAATGAAGAAATGAAGAAATGAACAAATGAACAAATGAACAAATGAACAAATGAACAAATGAACAAATGAACAAATGAACAAATGAACAAATGAACGAATGAACAAATGAACAAATGAACAAATGAACGAATGAACAAATGAACAAATGAACAAATGAACAAATGAACAAATGAACAAGTGGACAAATGAACAAATGAACAAATGAAAAAATGAACTAATGAACAAATGAAGAAATGAACAAATGAACAAATGAACAAATGAACAAATGAACAAATGAGCAAAATGAGCAAAAGGAACAAATGAACAAATGAACAAATGAACAAATGAACAAATGAACAAATGAACAAATGAACAAATGAACAAATGAACAAATGAACAAATGAACAAATGAACAAATGAACAAATGAACAAATGAACAAATGAACAAATGAACAAATGAACAAATGAACAAAGGAACAAACGAACAAACGAACAAACGAACAAACGAACAAACGAACAAACGAACAAACGAACAAACGAACAAACGAACAAACGAACAAACGAACAAACGAACAAACGAACAAACGAACAAATGAACAAATGAACAAATGAACAAATGAACAAATGAACAAATGAACAAATGAACAAATGAACAAATGAACAAATGAACAAATGAACAAATGAACAAATGAACAAATGAACAAATGAACAAATGAACAAATGAACAAATGAACAAATGAACAAATGAACAAATGAACAAATGAACAAATGAACAAATGAACAAATGAACAAATGAACAAATGAACAAATGAACAAATGAACAAATGAACAAATGAACAAATGAACAAATGATCAAATGAACAAATGAACAAATGAACAAATGAACAAATGAACAAATGAGCGAATAGGCAAATGAACGAATGAACAAATGAGCCAATAGACAATCGCGCAAATGGACAAATGAACAAATGAACAAATGAACAAATGAACAAATGAACAAATGAACAAATGAACAAATGAACAAATGAACAAATGAACAAATGAACAAATGAACAAATGAACAAATGAACAAATGAACAAATGAACAAATGAAAAAGTGAACAAATGAACAAATGAACAAATGAAAAGATGAACTAATGAACAAATGAACAAATGAACAAATGAACAAATGAACAAATGAACAAATGAACAAATGTACAAATGAACAAATGAACAAATGAAGAAATGAAGAAATGAAGAAATGAACAAATGAAGAAATGAACAAATGAACAAATGAACAAATGAACAAATGAGCGAATAGGCAAATGAACGAATGAACAAATGAGCCAATAGACAATCGCGCAAATGGACAAATGAACAAATGAACAAATGAACAAATGAACAAATGAACAAATGAACAAATGAACAAATGAACAAATGAACAAATGAACAAATGAACAAATGAACAAATGAACAAATGAACAAATGAACAAATGAACAAATGAACAAATGAACAAATGAACAAATGAACAAATGAACAAATGAACAAATGAACAAATGAACAAATGAACAAATTGAACAAATGAACAAATGAACAAATGAACAAATGAACAAATGAACAAATGAACAAATGAACAAATGAACAAATGAACAAATGAACGAATGAACAAATGAGCCAATAGACAATCGCGCAAATGGACAAATGAACAAATGAACAAATGAACAAATGAACAAATGAGCCAATAGACAATCGCGCAAATGGACAAATGAACAAATGAACAAATGAACAAATGAACAAATGAACAAATGAACAAATGAACAAATGAACAAATGAACAAATGAACAAATGAACAAATGAACAAATGAACAAATGAACAAATGAACAAATGAACAAATGAACAAATGAACAAATGAACAAATGAACAAATGAACAAATGAACAAATGAACAAATGAACAAATGAACAAATGAACAAATGAACAAATGAACAAATGAACAAATGAACAAATGAACAAATGAACAAATGAACAAATGAACAAATGAACAAATGAACAAATGAACAAATGAACAAATGAACAAATGAACAAATGAACAAATGAACAAATGAACAAATGAACAAATGAACAAATGAACAAATGAACAAATGAACAAATGAACAAATGAACAAATGAACAAATGAACAAATGAACAAATGAACAAATGAACAAATGAACAAATGAACAAATGAACAAATGAACAAATGAACAAATGAACAAATGAACAAATGAACAAATGAACAAAGGAACAAACGAACAAACGAACAAATGAAAAAACGAACAAATGAACAAATGAACAAATGGACAAATGAACAAATGGACAAATGAACAAATGAACAAATGAACAAATGAACAAATGAACAAATGAACAAACGAACAAACGAACAAATGAACAAATGAACAAATGTACAAATGAACAAATGAACAAATGAAGAAATGAACAAATGAACAAATGAACAAATGAACAAATGAACAAATGAACAAATGAACAAATGAACGAATGAACGAATGAACAAATGAACAAATGAACAAATGAACGAATGAACAAATGAACGAATGAACAAATGAACAAATGAACAAGTGGACAAATGAACAAATGAACAAATGAAAAAATGAACTAATGAACAAATGAAGAAATGAACAAATGAACAAATGAACTAATGAACAAATGAAGAAATGAACAAATGAACAAATGAACAAATGAGCAAAATGAGCAAAAGGAACAAATGAACAAATGAACAAATGAACAAATGAACAAATGAACAAATGAACAAATGAACAAATGAACAAATGTACAAATGAACAAATGAACAAATGAACAAATGAACAAATGAACAAATGAACAAATGAACAAATGAACAAATGAACAAATGAACAAATGAACAAATGAACAAATGAACAAATGAACAAGTGAACAAATGAACAAATGAACAAATGAACAAATGAACAAATGAACAAATGAACAAATGAACAAATGAACAAATGAACAAATGAACAAATGAACAAATGATCAAATGAACAAATGAACAAATGAACAAATGAACAAATGAACAAATGAGCGAATAGGCAAATGAACGAATGAACAAATGAGCCAATAGACAATCGCGCAAATGGACAAATGAACAAATGAACAAATGAACAAATGAACAAATTAACAAATGAACAAATGAACAAATGAACAAATGAACAAATGAACAAATGAACAAATGAACAAATGAACAAATGAACAAATGAACAAATGAACAAATGAACAAATGAACAAATGAACAAATGAACAAATGAACAAATGAACAAGTGAACAAATGAACAAATGAACAAATGAACAAATGAACAAATGAACAAATGAACAAATGAACAAATGAACAAATGAACAAATGAACAAATGAACAAATGAACAAATGAACAAATGAACAAATGAACAAATGAACAAATGAACAAATGAACAAATGAACAAATGAACAAATGAACAAATGAACAAATGAACAAATGAACAAATGAACAAATGAACAAATGAACAAATGAACAAATGAACAAATGAACAAATGAACAAATGAACAAATGAACAAATGAACAAATGAACAAATGAACAAATGAACAAATGAACAAATGAACAAATGAACAAATGAACAAATGAACAAATGAACAAATGAACAAATGAACAAATGAACAAATGAACAAATGAACAAATGAACAAATGAACAAATGAACAAATGAACAAATGAACAAAGGAACAAACGAACAAACGAACAAATGAAAAAACGAACAAATGAACAAATGAACAAATGGACAAATGAACAAATGGACAAATGAACAAATGAACAAATGAACAAATGAACAAATGAACAAACGAACAAACGAACAAATGTACAAATGAACAAATGAACAAATGAAGAAATGAAGAAATGAACAAATGAAGAAATGAACAAATGAACAAATGAACAAATGAACAAATGAACAAATGAACAAATGAACGAATGAACGAATGAACAAATGAACAAATGAACGAATGAACAAATGAACGAATGAACAAATGAACAAATGAACAAGTGGACAAATGAACAAATGAACAAATGAAAAAATGAACTAATGAACAAATGAAGAAATGAACAAATGAACAAATGAACTAATGAACAAATGAAGAAATGAACAAATGAACAAATGAACAAATGAACAAATGAGCAAAATGAGCAAAAGGAACAAATGAACAAATGAACAAATGAACAAATGAACAAATGAACAAATGAACAAATGAACAAATGTACAAATGAACAAATGAACAAATGAACAAATGAACAAATGAACAAATGAACAAATGAACAAATGAACAAATGAACAAATGAACAAATGAACAAATGAACAAATGAACAAATGAACAAATGAACAAATGAACAAATGAACAAATGAACAAATGAACAAATGAACAAACGAACAAATGAACAAATGAACAAATGATCAAATGAACAAATGAACAAATGAACAAATGAACAAATGAACAAATGAGCGAATAGGCAAATGAACGAATGAACAAATGAGCGAATAGGCAAATGAACGAATGAACAAATGAGCCAATAGACAATCGCGCAAATGGACAAATGAACAAATGAACAAATGAACAAATGAACAAATTAACAAATGAACAAATGAACAAATGAACAAATGAACAAATGAACAAATGAACAAATGAACAAATGAACAAATGAACAAATGAACAAATGAACAAATGAACAAATGAACAAATGAACAAATGAACAAATGAACAAATGAACAAATGAACAAATGAACAAATGAACAAATGAACAAATGAACAAGTGAACAAATGAACAAATGAACAAATGAAAAAATGAACTAATGAACAAATGAACAAATGAACAAATGAACAAATGAACAAATGAACAAATGAACAAATGTACAAATGAACAAATGAACAAATGAAGAAATGAAGAAATGAAGAAATGAACAAATGAACAAACGAACAAATGAGCAAATGTACAAACGAACAAATGAAGAAATGAACAAATGAACAAATGAACAAATGAACAAATGAACAAATGAACAAATGAACAAATGAACAAATGAACAAATGAACAAATGAACAAATGAAGAAATGAACCAATGAACAAATGAACAAATGAACAAATGAACAAATGAACAAATGAACAAATGAACAAATGAACAAATGAACAAATGAACAAATGAACAAATGAACAAATGTACAAATGAACAAATGAACAAATGAACAAATGAACAAATGAACAAATGAACAAATGAACAAATGAACAAATGAACAAATGAACAAATGAACAAATGAACAAATGAACAAATGAACAAATGAACAAATGAACAAATGAACAAATGAACAAATGAACAAATGAACAAATGATCAAATGAACAAATGAACAAATGAACAAATGAGCGAATAGGCAAATGAACGAATGAACAAATGAGCCAATAGACAATCGCGCAAATGGACAAATGAACAAATGAACAAATGAACAAATGAACAAATGAACAAATGAACAAATGAACAAATGAACAAATGAACAAATGAACAAATGAACAAATGAACAAATGAACAAATGAACAAATGAACAAATGAACAAATGAACAAATGAACAAATGAACAAATGAACAAATGAACAAATGAACAAACGAAAAAACGAACAAACGAACAAACGAACAAATGAACAAATGAGCAAATGAACAAGTGAACAAATGAACAAATGAACAAATGAAAAAATGAACTAATGAACAAATGAACAAATGAACAAATGAACAAATGAACAAATGAACAAATGAACAAATGAACAAATGAACAAATGAACAAATGAACAAATGTACAAATGAACAAATGAACAAATGAAGAAATGAAGAAATGAAGAAATGAACAAATGAAGAAATGAACAAATGAACAAATGAACAAATGAGCGAATAGGCAAATGAACGAATGAACAAATGAGCCAATAGACAATCGCGCAAATGGACAAATGAACAAATGAACAAATGAACAAATGAACAAATGAACAAATGAACAAATGAACAAATGAACAAATGTAGAAATGAACAAATGAACAAATGAACAAATGAACAAATGAACAAATGAACAAATGAACAAATGAACAAATGAACAAATGAACAAATGAACAAATGAACAAATGAACAAATGAACAAATGAACAAATGAACAAATGAACAAATGAACAAATGAACAAATGATCAAATGAACAAATGAACAAATTGAACAAATGAACAAATGAACAAATGAACAAATGAACAAATGAACAAATGAACAAATGAACAAATGAACAAATGAACAAATGAACAAATGAACAAATGAACAAATGAACAAATGAACAAATGAACAAATGAACAAATGAACAAATGAACAAATGAACAAATGAACAAATGAACAAATGAACGAATGAACGAATGAACTAATGAACGAATGAACGAATGAACAAATGAACAAATGAACAAATGAACAAATGAACGAATGAACGAATGAACAAATGAACAAATGAACAAGTGAACAAATGAACAAATGAACAAATGAACAAATGAACAAATGAACAAATGAACAAATGAACAAATGAACAAATGAACAAATGAACAAATGAACAAATGAACAAACGAACAAACGAACAAACGAACAAACGAACAAACGAACAAACGAACAAATGAACAAATGAACAAATGGACAAATGAACAAATGAACAAATGAACAAATGAACAAATGAACAAATGAACAAATGAACAAACGAACAAACGAACAAACGAACAAACGAACAAACGAACAAACGAACAAACAAACAAACGAACAAACGAACAAACGAACAAACGAACAAACGAACAAACGAACAAACGAACAAACGAACAAACGAACAAACGAACAAATGAACAAATGAACAAATGAACAAATGTACAAATGAACAAATGAACAAATGAACAAATGAACAAATGAACAAATGAACAAATGAACAAATGAACAAATGAACAAATGAACAAATGAACAAATGTACAAATGAACAAATGAACAAATGAACAAATTAACAAATGAACAAATGAACAAATGAACAAATGAACAAATGAACAAATGAACAAATGAACAAATGAACAAATGAACAAATGAACAAATGAACAAATGAACAAATGAACAAATGAACAAATGAACAAATGAACAAGTGAACAAATGAACAAATGAACAAATGAAAAAATGAACTAATGAACAAATGAACAAATGAACAAATGAACAAATGAACAAATGAACAAATGAACAAATGTACAAATGAACAAATGAACAAATGAAGAAATGAAGAAATGAACAAATGAACAAATGAACAAACGAACAAATGAGCAAATGTACAAACGAACAAATGAAGAAATGAACAAATGAACAAATGAACAAATGAACAAATGAACAAATGAACAAATGAACAAATGAAGAAATGAAGAAATGAAGAAATGAACCAATGAACAAATGAACAAATGAACAAATGAACAAATGAACAAATGAACAAATGAACAAATGAACAAATGAACAAATGAACAAATGAACAAATGAACAAATGAACAAATGAACAAATGAACAAATGAACAAATGTACAAATGAACAAATGAACAAATGAACAAATGAACAAATGAACAAATGAACAAATGAACAAATGAACAAATGAACAAATGAACAAATGAACAAATGAACAAATGAACAAATGAACAAATGAACAAATGAACAAATGAACAAATGAACAAATGATCAAATGAACAAATGAACAAATGAACAAATGAACAAATGAACAAATGAGCGAATAGGCAAATGAACGAATGAACAAATGAGCCAATAGACAATCGCGCAAATGGACAAATGAACAAATGAACAAATGAACAAATGAACAAATGAACAAATGAACAAATGAACAAATGAACAAATGAACAAATGAACAAATGAACAAATGAACAAATGAACAAATGAACAAATGAACAAATGAACAAATGAACAAATGAACAAATGAACAAATGAACAAATGAACAAATGAACAAATGAACAAATGAACAAGTGAACAAATGAACAAATGAACAAATGAAAAAATGAACTAATGAACAAATGAACAAATGAACAAATGAACAAATGAACAAATGTACAAATGAACAAATGAATAAATGAAGAAATGAAGAAATGAAGAAATGAACAAATGAACAAACGAACAAATGAGCAAATGTACAAATGAACAAATGAACAAATGAAGAAATGAACAAATGAAGAAATGAACAAATGAACAAATGAACAAATGAACAAATGAACAAATGAACAAATGAACAAATGAACAAATGTACAGATGAACAAATGAAGAAATGAACAAATGAACAAATGAACAAATGAACAAATGAACAAATGAACAAATGAACAAATGAACAAACGAACAAACGAACAAACGAACAAACGAACAAATGAAGAAATGAACAAATGAACAAATGAACAAATGAACAAATGAACAAATGAACAAATGAACAAATGAAGAAATGAACAAATGAACAAATGAACAAATGAACAAATGAACAAATGAACAAATGAACAAATGAACAAATGAACAAATGTACAAATGAACAAATGAACAAATGAACAAATGAACAAATGAACAAATGAACAAATGAACAAATGAACAAATGAACAAATGAACAAATGAACAAATGAACAAATGAACAAATGAACAAATGAACAAATGAACAAATGAACAAATGAACATATTTACAAATGAACAAATGAACAAATGAACAAATGAACAAATGAACAAATGAACAAATGAACAAATGAACAAATGAACAAATGAACAAATGAACAAATGAACAAATGAACAAATGAACAAATGAACAAATGAACAAATGAACAAATGAACAAATGAACAAATGAACAAATGAACAAATGAACAAATGAACAAATGAACAAATGAACAAATGAACAAATGAACAAATGAACAAATGAACAAATGAACAAATGAACAAATAAACAAATGAACAAATGAACAAAGGAACAAGCGAACAAATGAACAAATGAACAAATGAACAAATGAACAAATGAACAAATGGACAAATGAACAAATGAACAAATGAACAAAGGAACAAATGAACAAACGAACAAACGAACAAACGAACAAACGAACAAACGAACAAACGAACAAACGAACAAATGAAGAAATGAACAAATGAACAAATGAACAAATGAACAAATGAACAAATGAACAAATGAACAAATGAACAAATGAACAAATGAACAAATGAACAAATGAACAAATGAACAAATGAACAAATGTACAAATGAACAAATGAACAAATGAACAAATGAACAAATGAACAAATGAACAAATGAACAAATGAACAAATGAACAAATGAACAAATGAACAAATGAACAAATGAACAAATGAACAAATGAACAAATGAACAAGTGAACAAATGAACAAATGAACAAATGAAAAAATGAACTAATGAACAAATGAACAAATGAACAAATGAACAAATGAACAAATGAACAAATGAACAAATGTACAAATGAACAAATGAACAAATGAAGAAATGAAGAAATGAAGAAATGAACAAATGAACAAACGAACAAATGAGCAAATGTACAAATGAACAAATGAACAAATGAAGAAATGAACAAATGAGGAAATGAACAAATGAACAAATGAACAAATGAACAAATGAACAAATGAACAAATGAACAAATGAACAAATGTACAGATGAACAAATGAAGAAATGAACAAATGAACAAATGAACAAATGAACAAATGAACAAATGAACAAATGAACAAATGAACAAATGAACAAATGAACAAACGAAAAAACGAACAAACGAACAAACGAACAAATGAACAAATGAGCAAATGAACAAGTGAACAAATGAACAAATGAACAAATGAAAAAATGAACTAATGAACAAATGAACAAATGAACAAATGAACAAATGAACAAATGAACAAATGAACAAATGAACAAATGAACAAATGAACAAATGAACAAATGAACAAATGTACAAATGAACAAATGAACAAATGAAGAAATGAAGAAATGAAGAAATGAACAAATGAACAAATGAACAAATGAACAAATGAACAAATGAACAAATGAACAAATGAACAAATGAGCAAATGAACAAATGAAGAAATGAACAAATGAGCGAATAGGCAAATGAACGAATGAACAAATGAACAAATGAACAAATGAACAAATGAACAAATGAACAAATGAACAAATGAACAAATGAACAAATGAACAAATGAACAAATGAACAAATGAACAAATGAACAAATGAACAAATGAACAAATGAACAAATGAACAAATGAACAAATGAACAAATGAACAAATGAACAAATGAACAAATGAACAAATGAACAAACGAACAAACGAACAAATGAACAAACGAACAAATGAACAAATGGACAAATGAACAAACGAACAAATGAACAAACGAACAAACGAACAAACGAACAAATGAAGAAATGAACAAATGAACAAATGAACAAATGAACAAATGAACAAATGAACAAATGAACAAATGAACAAATGAACAAATGAACAAATGAACAAATGAACAAATGAACAAATGAACAAATGAACAAATGAACAAATGAACAAATGAACAAATGAACAAATGAACGAATGAACGAATGAACAAATGAACAAATGAACAAATGAACGAATGAACAAATGAACGAATGAACAAATGAACAAATGAACAAATGAACAAATGAACAAGTGGACAAATGAACAAATGAACAAATGAAAAAATGAACTAATGAACAAATGAAGAAATGAACAAATGAACAAATGAACTAATGAACAAATGAAGAAATGAACAAATGAACAAATGAACAAATGAACAAATGAGCAAAATGAGCAAAAGGAACAAATGAACAAATGAACAAATGAACAAATGAACAAATGAACAAATGAACAAATGAACAAATGTACAAATGAACAAATGAACAAATGAACAAATGAACAAATGAACAAATGAACAAATGAACAAATGAACAAATGAACAAATGAACAAATGAACAAATGAACAAATGAACAAATGAACAAATGAACAAATGAACAAATGAACAAATGAACAAATGAACAAATGAACAAATGAACAAATGAACAAATGAACAAATGAACAAATGAACAAATGAACAAATGAACAAATGAACAAATGAACAAATGAACAAATGAACAAATGAACAAATGAACAAATGAACAAATGAACAAATGAACAAATGAACAAATGAACAAATGAACAAATGAACAAATGAACAAATGAACAAATGAACAAATGAACAAATGAACAAATGAACAAATGAACAAATGAACAAATGAACAAATGAACAAATGAACAAATGAACAAATGAACGAATGAACGAATGAACAAATGAACAAATGAACAAATGAACGAATGAACAAATGAACAAACGAACAAATGAACAAATGAACAAATGAACAAACGAACAAATGAACAAATGAACAAATGAACAAATGAACAAATGAACAAATGAACAAATGAACAAATGAACAAATGAACAAATGAACTAATGAACAAATGAAGAAATGAACAAATGAACAAATGAACAAATGAACAAATGAGCAAAATGAGCAAAAGGAACAAATGAACAAATGAACAAATGAACAAATGAACAAATGAACAAATGAACAAATGTACAAATGAACAAATGAACAAATGAACAAATGAACAAATGAACAAATGAACAAATGAACAAATGAACAAATGAACAAATGAACAAATGAACAAATGAACAAATGAACAAATGAACAAATGAACAAATGAACAAATGAACAAATGAACAAATGAACAAATGAACAAATGAACAAATGAACAAATGAACAAATGAACAAATGAACAAATGAACAAATGAACAAATGAACAAATGAACAAATGAACAAATGAACAAATGAACAAATGAACAAATGAACAAATGAACAAATGAACAAATGAACAAATGAACAAATGAACAAATGAACAAATGAACAAATGAACAAAGGAACAAACGAACAAATGAACAAATGAACAAATGAACAAATGAACAAATGAACAAATGGACAAACGAACAAATGAACAAATGAACAAATGAACAAATGAACAAATGAACAAATGAACAAATGAACAAATGAACAAATGAACAAATGAACAAACGAACAAATGAACAAATGAACAAATGAACAAATGAACAAATGAACAAATGAACAAATGAACAAATGAACAAATGAACAAATGAACAAATGAACAAATGAACAAATGAACAAATGCACAAATGAACAAATGAACAAATGAACAAATGAACAAATGAACAAATGAACAAATGAACAAATGAACAAATGAACAAATGAACAAATGAACAAATGAACAAATGAACAAATGAACAAATGAACAAATGAACAAATGAACAAATGAACAAATGAACAAATGAACAAATGAACAAATGAACAAATAAACAAATGAACAAATGAACAAAGGAACAAACGAACAAATGAACAAATGAACAAATGAACAAATGAACAAATGAACAAATGGACAAATGAACAAATGAACAAATGAACAAATGAACAAATGAACAAACGAACAAACGAACAAACGAACAAACGAACAAACGAACAAACGAACAAACGAACAAATGAAGAAATGAACAAATAAACAAATGAACAAATGAACAAATGAACAAATGAACAAATGAACAAATGAACAAATGAACAAATGAACAAATGAACAAATGAACAAATGAACAAATGAACAAATGAACAAATGAACAAATGAACAAATAAACAAATGAACAAATGAACAAAGGAACAAACGAACAAATGAACAAATGAACAAATGAACAAACGAACAAACGAACAAACGAACAAACGAACAAACGAACAAACGAACAAACGAACAAACGAAGAAATGAACAAATGAACAAATGAACAAATGAACAAATGAACAAATGAACAAATGAACAAATGAACAAATGAACAAATGAACAAATGAACAAATGAACAAATGAACAAATGAACGAATGAACGAATGAACAAATGAACAAATGAACAAATGAACGAATGAACAAATGAACGAATGAACAAATGAACAAATGAACAAATGAACAAATGAACAAGTGGACAAATGAACAAATGAACAAATGAAAAAATGAACTAATGAACAAATGAAGAAATGAACAAATGAACAAATGAACTAATGAACAAATGAAGAAATGAACAAATGAACAAATGAACAAATGAACAAATGAGCAAAATGAGCAAAAGGAACAAATGAACAAATGAACAAATGAACAAATGAACAAATGAACAAATGTACAAATGAACAAATGAACAAATGAACAAATGAACAAATGAACAAATGAACAAATGAACAAATGAACAAATGAACAAATGAACAAATGAACAAATGAACAAATGAACAAATGAACAAATGAACAAATGAACAAATGAACAAATGAACAAATGAACAAATGAACAAATGAACAAATGAACAAATGAACAAATGAACAAATGAACAAATGAACAAATGTACAAATGAACAAATGAACAAATGAACAAATGAACAAATGAACAAATGAACAAATGAACAAATGAACAAATGAACAAATGAACAAATAAACAAATGAACAAATGAACAAAGGAACAAACGAACAAATGAACAAATGAACAAATGAACAAATGGACAAATGAACAAATGGACAAATGAACAAATGAACAAATGAACAAATGAACAAATGAACAAATGAACAAATGAACAAATGAACAAATGAACAAATGAACAAATGAACAAATGAACAAATGAACAAATGAACAAATGAACAAATGAACAAATGAACAAATGAACAAATGAACAAATGAACAAATGAACAAATGAACAAATGAACAAATGAACAAATGAACAAATGAACAAATGAACAAATGAACAAATGAACAAATGAACAAATGAACAAATGAACAAATGAACAAATGAACAAATGAACAAATGAACAAATGAACAAATGAACAAATGAACAAATGAACAAATGAACAAATGAACAAATGAACAAATGAACAAATGAACAAATGAACAAATGAACAAATGAACAAATGAACAAATGAACAAATGAACAAATGAACAAATGAACAAATGAACAAATGAACAAATGAACAAATGAACAAATGAACAAATGAACAAATGAAGAAATGAACAAATGAACAAGTGAACAAATGAACAAATGAACAAATGAAGAAATGAACTAATGAACAAATGAACAAATGAACAAATGAACAAATGAACAAATGAACAAATGAACAAATGTACAAATGAACAAATGAACAAATGAAGAAATGAAGAAATGAAGAAATGAACAAATGAACAAACGAACAAATGAGCAAATGTACAAATGAACAAATGAAAAAATGAAGAAATGAACAAATGAGGAAATGAACAAATGAACAAATGAACAAATGAACAAATGAACAAATGAACAAATGAACAAATGAACAAATGTACAGATGAACAAATGAAGAAATGAACAAATGAACAAATGAACAAATGAACAAATGAACAAATGAACAAATGAACAAATGAACAAATGAACAAATGAACAAATGAACAAATGAACAAATGAACAAACGAAAAAACGAACAAACGAACAAACGAACAAATGAACAAATGAGCAAATGAACAAGTGAACAAATGAACAAATGAACAAATGAACAAATGAAAAAATGAACTAATGAACAAATGAACAAATGAACAAATGAACAAATGAACAAATGAACAAATGAACAAATGAACAAATGAACAAATGAACAAATGTACAAATGAACAAATGAACAAATGAACAAATGAACAAATGAACAAATGAACAAATGAACAAATGAACAAATGAACAAATGAACAAATGAACAAATGAACAAATGAACAAATGAACAAATGAAGAAATGAACAAATGAACAAATGAACAAATGAACAAATGAACAAATGAACAAATGAACAAATGAACAAATGAACAAATGAACAAATGAACAAATGAACAAATGAACAAATGAACAAATGAACAAATGAACAAATGAACAAATGAACAAATGAACAAATGAACAAATGAACAAATGAACAAATGAACAAATGAACAAATGAACAAATGAACAAATGAACAAATGAACAAATGAACAAACGAACAAACGAACAAATGAACAAACGAACAAATGAACAAATGGACAAATGAACAAACGAACAAATGAACAAACGAACAAACGAACAAACGAACAAATGAAGAAATGAACAAATGAACAAATGAACAAATGAACAAATGAACAAATGAACAAATGAACAAATGAACAAATGAACAAATGAACAAATGAACAAATGAACAAATGAACAAACGAACAAACGAACAAACGAACAAATGTACAAATGAACAAATGAAGAAATGAAGAAATGAAGAAATGAAGAAATGAAGAAATGAAGAAATGAACAAATGAACAAATGAACAAATGAACAAATGAACAAATGAACAAATGAACAAATGAACAAATGAACAAATGAACAAATGAACAAATGAACAAATGAACAAATGAACAAATGAACAAATGAACAAATGAACAAATGAACAAATGAACAAATGAACAAATGAACAAATGAACAAATGAACAAATGAACAAATGAACAAATGAACAAATGAACAAATGAACAAATGAACAAATGAACAAATGAACAAATGAACAAATGAACAAATGAACAAATGAACAAATGAACAAATGAACAAATGAACAAATGAACAAATGAACAAATGAACAAATGAACAAATGAACAAATGAACAAATGAACAAATGAACAAATGAACAAATGAACAAATGAACAAATGAACAAATGAACAAATGAACAAATGAACAAATGAACAAATGAACAAATGAACAAATGAACAAATGAACAAATGAACAAATGAACAAATGAACAAATGAACGAATGAACGAATGAACAAATGAACAAATGAACAAATGAACGAATGAACAAATGAACGAATGAACAAATGAACAAATGAACAAATGAACAAATGAACAAGTGGACAAATGAACAAATGAACAAATGAAAAAATGAACTAATGAACAAATGAAGAAATGAACAAATGAACAAATGAACTAATGAACAAATGAAGAAATGAACAAATGAACAAATGAACAAATGAACAAATGAGCAAAATGAGCAAAAGGAACAAATGAACAAATGAACAAATGAACAAATGAACAAATGTACAAATGAACAAATGAACAAATGAACAAATGAACAAATGAACAAATGAACAAATGAACAAATGAACAAATGAACAAATGAACAAATGAACAAATGAACAAATGAACAAATGAACAAATGAACAAATGAACAAATGAACAAATGAACAAATGAACAAATGAACAAATGAACAAATGAACAAATGAACAAATGAACAAATGAACAAATGAACAAATGATCAAATGAACAAATGAACAAGTGAACAAATGAGCGAATAGGCAAATGAACGAATGAACAAATGAGCCAATAGACAATCGCGCAAATGGACAAATGAACAAATGAACAAATGAACAAATGAACAAATGAACAAATGAACAAATGAACAAATGAACAAATGAACAAATGAACAAATGAACAAATGAACAAATGAACAAATGAACAAATGAACAAATGAACAAATGAACAAATGAACAAATGAACAAATGAACAAATGAACAAATGAACAAATGAACAAATGAACAAATGAACAAATGAACAAATGAACAAATGAACAAATGAACAAATGAACAAATGAACAAATGAACAAATGAACAAATGAACAAATGAACAAATGAACAAATGAACAAATGAACAAATGAACAAATGAACAAATGAACAAATGAACAAATGAACAAATGAACAAATAAACAAATGAACAAATGAACAAAGGAACAAACGAACAAATGAACAAATGAACAAATGAACAAATGAACAAATGAACAAATGGACAAATGAACAAATGAACAAATGAACAAATGAACAAATGAACAAATGAACAAATGAACAAATGAACAAATGAACAAATGAACAAATGAACAAATGAACAAATGAACAAATGAACAAATGAACAAGTGAACAAATGAACAAATGAACAAATGAAGAAATGAACTAATGAACAAATGAACAAATGAACAAATGAACAAATGAACAAATGAACAAATGAACAAATGTACAAATGAACAAATGAACAAATGAAGAAATGAAGAAATGAAGAAATGAACAAATGAACAAACGAACAAATGAGCAAATGTACAAATGAACAAATGAAAAAATGAAGAAATGAACAAATGAGGAAATGAACAAATGAACAAATGAACAAATGAACAAATGAACAAATGAACAAATGAACAAATGAACAAATGAACAAATGTACAGATGAACAAATGAAGAAATGAACAAATGAACAAATGAACAAATGAACAAATGAACAAATGAACAAATGAACAAATGAACAAACGAAAAAACGAACAAACGAACAAACGAACAAATGAACAAATGAGCAAATGAACAAGTGAACAAATGAACAAATGAACAAATGAAAAAATGAACTAATGAACAAATGAACAAATGAACAAATGAACAAATGAACAAATGAACAAATGAACAAATGAACAAATGAACAAATGAACAAATGAACAAATGAACAAATGAACAAATGTACAAATGAACAAATGAACAAATGAAGAAATGAAGAAATGAAGAAATGAACAAATGAACAAATGAACAAATGAACAAATGAACAAATGAACAAATGAGCAAATGAACAAATGAAGAAATGAACAAATGAGCGAATAGGCAAATGAACGAATGAACAAATGAACAAATGAACAAATGAACAAATGAACAAATGAACAAATGAACAAATGAACAAATGAACAAATGAACAAATGAACAAATGAACAAATGAACAAATGAACAAATGAACAAATGAACAAATGAACAAATGAACAAATGAACAAATGAACAAATGAACAAATGAACAAATGAACAAATGAACAAATGAACAAATGAACAAATGAACAAATGAACAAATGAACAAATGAACAAATGAACAAATGAACAAATGAACAAATGAACAAATGAACAAATGAACAAATGAACAAATGAACAAATGAACAAATGAACAAATGAACAAATGAACAAATGAACAAATGTACAAATGAACAAATGAACAAATGAACAAATGAACAAATGAACAAATGAACAAATGAACAAATGAACAAATGAACAAATGAACAAATGAACAAATGAACAAATGAACAAATGAACAAATGAACAAATGAACAAATGAACAAATGAACAAATGAACAAATGAACAAATGAACAAATGAACAAATGAACAAATGAACAAATGAACAAATGAACAAATGAACAAATGAACAAATGAACAAATGAACAAATGAACAAATGAACAAATGAACAAATGAACAAATGAACAAATGAACAAATGAACAAATGAACAAATGAACAAATGAACAAATGAACAAATGAACAAATGAACAAATGAACAAACGAACAAACGAACAAACGAACAAACGAACAAATGAAGAAATGAACAAATGAACAAATGAACAAATGAACAAATGAACAAATGAACAAATGAACAAATGAACAAATGAACAAACGAACAAACGAACAAATGAACAAATGAACAAATGAACAAATGAACAAATGAACAAATGAACAAATGAACAAATGAACAAATGAACAAATGATCAAATGAACAAATGAACAAATGAACAAATGAGCGAATAGGCAAATGAACGAATGAACAAATGAGCCAATAGACAATCGCGCAAATGGACAAATGAACAAATGAACAAATGAACAAATGAACAAATTAACAAATGAACAAATGAACAAATGAACAAATGAACAAATGAACAAATGAACAAATGAACAAATGAACAAATGTACAGATGAACAAATGAAGAAATGAACAAATGAACAAATGAACAAATGAACAAATGAACAAATGAACAAATGAACAAATGAACAAATGAACAAATGAACAAATGAACAAATGAACAAACGAACAAACGAACAAACGAACAAACGAACAAATGAAGAAATGAACAAATGAACAAATGAACAAATGAACAAATGAACAAATGAACAAATGAACAAATGAACAAATGAAGAAATGAACAAATGAACAAATGAACAAATGAACAAATGAACAAATGAACAAATGAACAAATGAACAAATGAACAAATGAACAAATGTACAAATGAACAAATGAACAAATGAACAAATGAACAAATGAACAAATGAACAAATGAACAAATGAACAAATGAACAAATGAACAAATGAACAAATGAACAAATGAACAAATGAACAAATGAACAAATGAACAAATGAACAAATGATCAAATGAACAAATGAACAAATGAACAAATGAACAAATGAACAAATGAGCGAATAGGCAAATGAACGAATGAACAAATGAGCCAATAGACAATCGCGCAAATGGACAAATGAACAAATGAACAAATGAACAAATGAACAAATGAACATATTTACAAATGAACAAATGAACAAATGAACAAATGAACAAATGAACAAATGAACAAATGAACAAATGAACAAATGAACAAATGAACAAATGAACAAATGAACAAATGAACAAATGTACAAATGAACAAATGAACAAATGAACAAATGAACAAATGAACAAATGAACAAATGAACAAATGTACAAATGAACAAATGAACAAATGAACAAATGAACAAATGAACAAATGAACAAATGAACAAATGAACAAATGAACAAATGAACAAATGAACAAATGAACAAATGAACAAATGAACAAATGAACAAATGAACAAATGAACAAATGGACAAATGAACAAATGAACAAATGAACAAATGAACAAATGAACAAATGAACAAATGAACAAATGAACAAATGAACAAATGAACAAATGAACAAATGAACAAATGAACAAATGAACAAATGAACAAATGAACAAATGAACAAATGAACAAATGAACAAATGAACAAATGAACAAATGAACAAATGAACAAATGAACAAATGAACAAATGAACAAATGAACAAATGAACAAATGAACAAATGAACAAATGAACAAATGAACAAATGAACAAATGTACAAATGAACAAATGAACAAATGAACAAATGAACAAATGAACAAATGAACAAATGAACAAATGAACAAATGAACAAATGAACAAATGAACAAATGAACAAATGAACAAATGAACAAATGAACAAATGAACAAATGAACAAATGAACAAATGAACAAATGAACAAATGAACAAATGAACAAATGAACAAGTGAACAAATGAACAAATGAACAAATGAAAAAATGAACTAATGAACAAATGAACAAATGAACAAATGAACAAATGAACAAATGAACAAATGAACAAATGTACAAATGAACAAATGAACAAATGAAGAAATGAAGAAATGAAGAAATGAACAAATGAACAAACGAACAAATGAGCAAATGTACAAATGAACAAATGAACAAATGAAGAAATGAACAAATGAGGAAATGAACAAATGAACAAATGAACAAATGAACAAATGAACAAATGAACAAATGAACAAATGAACAAATGTACAGATGAACAAATGAAGAAATGAACAAATGAACAAATGAACAAATGAACAAATGAACAAATGAACAAATGAACAAATGAACAAATGAACAAACGAAAAAACGAACAAACGAACAAATGAACAAATGAGCAAATGAACAAGTGAACAAATGAACAAATGAACAAATGAAAAAATGAACTAATGAACAAATGAACAAATGAACAAATGAACAAATGAACAAATGAACAAATGAACAAATGAACAAATGAACAAATGAACAAATGAACAAATGAACAAATGAACAAATGAACAAATGAACAAATGTACAAATGAACAAATGAACAAATGAAGAAATGAAGAAATGAAGAAATGAACAAATGAACAAATGAACAAATGAACAAATGAACAAATGAACAAATGAACAAATGAGCAAATGAACAAATGAAGAAATGAACAAATGAGCGAATAGGCAAATGAACGAATGAACAAATGAACAAATGAACAAATGAACAAATGAACAAATGAACAAATGAACAAATGAACAAATGAACAAATGAACAAATGAACAAATGAACAAATGAACAAATGAACAAATGAACAAATGAACAAATGAACAAATGAACAAATGAACAAATGAACAAATGAACAAATGAACAAATGAACAAATGAACAAATGAACAAATGAACAAATGAACAAATGAACAAATGAACAAATGAACAAATGAACAAATGAACAAATGAACAAATGAACAAATGAACAAATGAACAAATGAACAAATGAACAAATGAACAAATGAACAAATGAACAAATGAACAAATGAACAAATGAACAAATGAACAAATGAACAAATGAACAAATGAACAAATGAACAAATGAACAAATGAACAAATGAACAAATGAACAAATGAACAAATGAACAAATGAACAAATGAACAAATGAACAAATGAACAAATGAACAAATGAACAAATGAACAAATGAACAAATGAACAAACGAACAAACGAACAAATGAACAAACGAACAAATGAACAAATGGACAAACGAACAAACGAACAAATGAACAAACGAACAAATGAACAAATGGACAAATGAACAAACGAACAAATGAACAAACGAACAAACGAACAAACGAACAAATGAAGAAATGAACAAATGAACAAATGAACAAATGAACAAATGAACAAATGAACAAATGAACAAATGAACAAATGAACAAATGAACAAATGAACAAATGAACAAATGAACAAATGAACAAATGAACAAATGAACAAATGAACAAATGAACAAATGAACAAATGAACAAATGAACAAATGAACAAATGAACAAATGAACAAATGAACAAATGAACAAATGAACAAATGAACAAATGAACAAATGAACAAATGAACAAATGAACAAATGAACAAATGAACAAATGAACAAATGAACAAAAGAACAAATGAACAAATGAACAAATGAACAAATGAACAAATGAACAAATGAACAAATGAACAAATGAAAAAATGAACTAATGAACAAATGAAGAAATGAACAAATGAACAAATGAACAAATGAACAAATGAGCAAAATGAGCAAAAGGAACAAATGAACAAATGAACAAATGAACAAATGAACAAATGAACAAATGAACAAATGAACAAATGTACAAATGAACAAATGAACAAATGAACAAATGAACAAATGAACAAATGAACAAATGAACAAATGAACAAATGAACAAATGAACAAATGAACAAATGAACAAATGAACAAATGAACAAATGAACAAATGAACAAATGAACAAATGAACAAATGAACAAATGAACAAATGAACAAATGAACAAATGAACAAATGATCAAATGAACAAATGAACAAATGAACAAATGAACAAATGAGCGAATAGGCAAATGAACGAATGAACAAATGAGCCAATAGACAATCGCGCAAATGAACAAATGAACAAATGAACAAATGAACAAATGAACAAATGAACAAATGAACAAATGAACAAATGAACAAATGAACAAATGAACAAATGAACAAATGAACAAATGAACAAATGAACAAATGAACAAGTGAACAAATGAACAAATGAACAAATGAAAAAATGAACTAATGAACAAATGAACAAATGAACAAATGAACAAATGAACAAATGAACAAATGTACAAATGAACAAATGAACAAATGAAGAAATGAAGAAATGAACAAATGAAGAAATGAAGAAATGAACAAATGAACAAATGAACAAACGAACAAATGAGCAAATGAACAAATGAACAAATGAACAAATGAACAAATGAACAAATGAACAAATGAACAAATGAACAAATGACGAAATGATCAAATGAACAAATGAACAAATGAACAAATGAACAAATGAACAAATGAGCGAATAGGCAAATGAACGAATGAACAAATGAGCCAATAGACAATCGCGCAAATGGACAAATGAACAAATGAACAAATGAACAAATGAACAAATGAACAAATGAACAAATGAACAAATGAACAAATGAACAAATGAACAAATGAACAAATGAACAAATGAACAAATGAACAAATGTACAAATGAACAAATGAACAAATGAACAAATGAACAAATGAACAAATGAACAAATGAACAAATGAACAAATGAACAAATGAACAAATGAACAAATGAACAAATGAACAAATGAACAAATGAACAAATGAACAAATGAACAAATGAACAAATGAACAAATGAACAAATGAACAAATGAACAAATGAACAAATGAACAAATGAACAAATGAACAAATGAACAAATGAACAAATGAACAAATGAACAAATGAACAAATGAACAAATGATCAAATGAACAAATGAACAAATGAACAAATGAACAAATGAACAAATGAACAAATGAACAAATGAACAAATGAACAAATGTACAAATGAACAAATGGACAAATGAACAAATGAACAAATGAACAAATGAACAAATGAACAAATGAACAAATGAACAAATGAACAAATGAACAAACGAACAAATGAACAAACGAAAAAACGAACAAACGAACAAACGAACAAATGAACAAATGAGCAAATGAACAAGTGAACAAATGAACAAATGAACAAATGAAAAAATGAACTAATGAACAAATGAACAAATGAACAAATGAACAAATGAACAAATGAACAAATGAACAAATGTACAAATGAACAAATGAACAAATGAACAAATGAACAAATGAACAAATGAACAAATGAACAAATGAACAAATGAACAAATGAACAAATGAACAAGTGAACAAATGAAAAAATGAACTAATGAACAAATGAACAAATGAACAAATGAACAAATGAACAAATGAACAAATGAACAAACGAACAAATGAACAAACGAAAAAACGAACAAACGAACAAACGAACAAATGAACAAATGAGCAAATGAACAAGTGAACAAATGAACAAATGAACAAATGAACAAATGTACAAATGAACAAATGAACAAATGAAGAAATGAAGAAATGAAGAAATGATCAAATGAACAAACGAAAAAATGATCAAATGAACAAATGAACAAATGAACAAATGAACAAATGAACAAATGAGCGAATAGGCAAATGAACGAATGAACAAATGAGCCAATAGACAATCGCGCAAATGGACAAATGAACAAATGAACAAATGAACAAATGAACAAATGAACAAATGAACAAATGAACAAATGAACAAATGAACAAATGAACAAATGAACAAATGAACAAATGAACAAATGAACAAATGAACAAAAATGAACAAATGAACAAATGAACAAATGAACGAATGAACAAATGAACGAATGAACAAATGAACAAATGAACAAATGAACAAATGAACAAATGAACAAATGAACAAATGAACAAATGAACAAATGAACAAGTGAACAAATGAACAAATGAACAAATGAACAAATGAACTAATGAACAAATGAACAAATGAAGAAATGAACAAATGAACAAATGAACAAATGAACAAATGAGCAAAATGAGCAAAAGGAACAAATGAACAAATGAACAAATGAACAAATGAACAAATGAACAAATGAACAAATGAACAAATGAACAAATGAACAAATGAACAAATGTACAAATGAACAAATGAACAAATGAACAAATGAACAAATGAACAAATGAACAAATGAACAAATGATCAAATGAACACTTGAACAAATGAGCGAATAGGCAAATGAACGAATGAACAAATGAGCCAATAGACAATCGCGCAAATGGACAAATGAACAAATGAACAAATGAACAAATGAACAAATGAACAAATGAACAAATGAACAAATGAACAAATGAACAAATGAACAAATGAACAAATGAACAAATGAACAAATGAACAAATGAACAAATGAACAAATGAACAAATGAACAAATGAACAAATGAACAAATGAACAAATGAACAAATGAACAAATGAACAAATGAACAAATGAACAAATGAACAAATGAACAAATGAACAAATGAACAAATGAACAAATGAACAGATGAACAAATGAACAAATGAACAAATGAACAAATGAACAAATGAACAAATGAACAAATGAACAAATGAACAAATGAACAAATGAACAAATGAACAAATGAACAAATGAACAAATGAACAAATGAACAAATGATCAAATGAACAAATGAACAAATGAACAAATGAACAAATGAACAAATGAACAAATGAACAAATGAAAAAACGAACAAACGAACAAATGAACAAACGAACAAACGAACAAATGAACAAACGAACAAATGAACAAATGAACAAATGGACAAATGAACAAATGATCAAATGAACGAATGAACGAATGAACGAATGAACGAATGAACAAACGAACAAACGAACAAAGGAACAAACGAACAAACGGACAAACGAACAAATGAAGAAATGAACAAATGAACAAATGAACAAATGAACAAATGAACAAATGAACAAATGAACAAATGAACAAATGAACAAATGTACAAATGAACAAATGAACAAATGAAAGAAAATGAACAAATGAACAAATGAACAAATGAACAAATGAACAAATGAACAAATGAACAAATGAACAAATGAACAAATGAACAAATGAACAAATGAACAAATGAACAAATGAACAAATGAACAAATGAACGAATGAACAAATGTACAAATGAACAAATGAACAAATGAAGAAATGAACAAATGAACAAATGAACAAATGAACAAATGAACAAATGAACAAATGAACAAATGAACAAATGAACAAATGAACAAATGAACAAATGAACAAATGAACAAATGAACAAATGAACAAATGAACAAATGAACAAATGAACAAATGAACAAATGAACAAATGAACAAATGAACAAATGAACAAATGAACAAATGAACAAATGAACAAATGAACAAATGAACAAATGAACAAATGAACAAATGAACAAATGAACAAATGAACAAATGAACAAATGAACAAATGAACAAATGAACAAATGAACAAATGAACAAATGAACAAATGAACAAATGAACAAATGAACAAATGAACAAATGAACAAATGAACAAATGAACAAATGAACAAATGAACAAATGAACAAGTGGACAAATGAACAAATGAACAAATGAAAAATGAACTAATGAACAAATGAAGAAATGAACAAATGAACAAATGAACAAATGAACAAATGAACAAATGAGCAAAATGAGCAAAAGGAACAAATGAACAAATGAACAAATGAACAAATGAAGAAATGAAGAAATGAAGAAATGAAGAAATGAACAAATGAACAAATGAACAAATGAACAAATGAACAAATGAACAAATGAACAAATGAACAAATGAACAAATGAACAAATGAACGAATGAACAAATGAACGAATGAACAAATGAACGAATGAACAAATGAACAAATGAACAAATGAACAAGTGGACAAATGAACAAATGAACAAATGAAAAAATGAACTAATGAACAAATGAAGAAATGAACAAATGAACAAATGAACAAATGAACAAATGAGCAAAATGAGCAAAAGGAACAAATGAACAATGAACAAATGAACAAATGAACAAATGAACAAATGAACAAATGAACAAATGTAAAAATGAACAAATGAACAAATGAACAAATGAACAAATGAACAAATGAACAAATGAACAAATGAACAAATGAACAAATGAACAAATGAACAAATGAACAAATGAACAAATGAACAAATGAACAAATGAACAAATGAACAAATGAACAAATGAACAAATGAACAAATGAACAAATGAACAAATGAACAAATGAACGAATGAACGAATGAACAAGCGAACAAACGAACAAACGAACAAACGAACAAACGAACAAACGAACAAACGAACAAACGAACAAACGAACAAACGAACAAACGAACAAACGAACAAACGAACAAATGAACAAACGAACAAATGAACAAATGAACAAATGAACAAATGAACAAATGAACAAATGAACAAATGAACAAATGAACAAATGAACAAATGAACAAATAGAACAAATGAACAAATGAACAAATGAACAAATGAACAAATGAACAAATGAACAAATGAACGAATGAACGAATGAACGAATGAACGAATGAACTAATGAACGAATGAACAAAATGAACAAATGAACGAATGAACGAATGAACGAATGAACGAATGAACGAATGAACAAATGAACAATTGAACAAATGAACAAATGAACAAATGAACAAATGAACAAATGAACAAATGAACAAATGAACAAATGAACAAATGAACAAATGAACAAATGAACAAATGAACAAATGAACAAATGAACAAAGAACAATGAACAAACGAACAAACGAACAAACGAACAAACGAACAAACGAACAAACGAACAAACGAACAAACGAACAAACGAACAAACGAACAAACGAACAAACGAACAAACGAACAAATGAACAAATGAACAAATGAACAAATGAACAAATGAACAAATGAACAAATGAACAAATGAACAAATGAACAAATGAACAAATGAACAAATGAACAAATGAACAAATGAACAAATGAACAAATGAACAAATGAACAAATGAACAAATGAACAAATGAACAAATGAACAAATGAACAAATGTACAAATGAACAAATGAACAAATGAACAAATGAACAAATGAACAAATGAACAAATGAACAAATGAACAAATGAACAAATGAACAAATGAACAAATGAACAAATGAACAAATGAACAAATGAACAAATGTACAAATGAACAAATGAACAAATGAACAAATGAACAAATGAACAAATGAACAAATGAACAAATGTACAAATGAACAAATGAACAAATGAACAAATGAACAAATGAACAAATGAACAAATGAACAAATGAACAAATGAACAAATGAACAAATGAACAAATGAACAAATGAACAAATTAACAAATGAACAAATGAACAAATGATCAAATGAACAAATGAACAAATGAACAAACGAACAAACGAACAAACGAACAAACGAACAAACGAACAAACGAACAAACGAACAAACGAACAAACGAACAAATGAACAAATGAACAAATGAACAAATGAACAAATGAACAAATGAACAAATGTACAAATGAACAAATGAACAAATGAAGAAATGAACAAATGAACAAATGAACAAATGAACAAATGAACAAATGTACAAATGAACAAATGAACAAATGAACAAATGAACAAATGAACAAATGAACAAATGAACAAATGAACAAATGAACAAATGAACAAATGAACAAGTGAACAAATGAAAAAATGAACTAATGAACAAATGAGCGAATAGGCAAATGAACGAATGAACAAATGAGCCAATAGACAATCGCGCAAATGGACAAATGAACAAATGAACAAATGAACAAATGAACAAATGAACAAATGAACAAATGAACAAATGAACAAATGAACAAATGAACAAATGAACAAATGAACAAATGAACAAATGAACAAATGAACAAATGAACAAATGACCAAATGAACAAATGAACAAATGAAAAAGTGAACAAATGAACAAATGAACAAATGAAAAGATGAACTAATGAACAAATGAACAAATGAACAAATGAACAAATGAACAAATGAACAAATGTACAAATGAACAAATGAACAAATGAAGAAATGAAGAAATGAAGAAATGAACAAATGAAGAAATGAACAAATGAACAAATGAACAAATGAACAAATGAGCGAATAGGCAAATGAACGAATGAACAAATGAGCCAATAGACAATCGCGCAAATGGACAAATGAACAAATGAACAAATGAACAAATGAACAAATGAACAAATGAACAAATGAACAAATGAACAAATGAACAAATGAACAAATGAACAAATGAACAAATGAACAAATGAACAAATGAACAAATGAACAAATGAACAAATGAACAAATGAACAAATTGAACAAATGAACAAATGAACAAATGAACAAATGAACAAATGAACAAATGAACAAATGAACAAATGAACAAATGAACAAATGAACGAATGAACAAATGAGCCAATAGACAATCGCGCAAATGGACAAATGAACAAATGAACAAATGAACAAATGAACAAATGAACAAATGAACAAATGAACAAATGAACAAATGAACAAATGATCAAATGAACAAATGAACAAATGAACAAATGAACAAATGAACAAATGAACAAATGAACAAATGAACAAATGAACAAATGAACAAATGAACAAATGAACAAATGAACAAATGAACAAATGAACAAATGAACAAATGAACAAATGAACAAATGAACAAATGAACAAATGAACAAATGAACAAATGAACGAATGAACGAATGAACGAATGAACGAATGAACAAATGAACAAATGAACAAATGAACAATGAACAAATGAACAAATGAACAAATGAACAAATGAACAAATGAACAAATGAACAAATGAACAAATGAACAAATGAACAAATGAACAAATGAACAAATGAACAAATGAACAAATGAACAAATGAACAAATGAACAAATGAACAAATGAACAAATGAACAAATGAACAAATGAACAAATGAACAAATGAACAAATGAACAAAGGAACAAACGAACAAACGAACAAATGAAAAAACGAACAAATGAACAAATGAACAAATGGACAAATGAACAAATGGACAAATGAACAAATGAACAAATGAACAAATGAACAAATGAACAAATGAACAAATGAACAAATGAACAAACGAACAAACGAACAAATGAACAAATGAACAAATGTACAAATGAACAAATGAACAAATGAAGAAATGAAGAAATGAACAAATGAACAAATGAACAAATGAACAAATGAACAAATGAACAAATGAACAAATGAACAAATGAACGAATGAACGAATGAACAAATGAACAAATGAACAAATGAACGAATGAACAAATGAACGAATGAACAAATGAACAAATGAACAAATGAACGAATGAACAAATGAACGAATGAACAAATGAACAAATGAACAAATGAACAAATGAACAAGTGGACAAATGAACAAATGAACAAATGAAAAAATGAACTAATGAACAATGAAGAAATGAACAAATGAACAAACGAACTAATGAACAAATGAAGAAATGAACAAATGAACAAATGAACAAATGAACAAATGAGCAAAATGAGCAAAAGGAACAAATGAACAAATGAACAAATGAACAAATGAACAAATGAACAAATGAACAAATGTACAAATGAACAAATGAACAAATGAACAAATGAACAAATGAACAAATGAACAAATGAACAAATGAACAAATGAACAAATGAACAAATGAACAAATGAACAAATGAACAAATGAACAAATGAACAAATGAACAAATGAACAAATGAACAAATGAACAAATGAACAAATGAACAAATGAACAAATGAACAAATGATCAAATGAACAAATGAACAAATGAACAAATGAACAAATGAACAAATGAGCGAATAGGCAAATGAACAAATGAGCCAATAGACAATCGCGCAAATGGACAAATGAACAAATGAACAAATGAACAAATGAACAAATGAACAAATGAACAAATGAACAAATGAACAAATGAACAAATGAACAAATGAACAAATGAACAAATGAACAAATGAACAAATGAACAAATGAACAAATGAACAAATGAACAAATGAACAAATGAACAAATGAACAAGTGAACAAATGAACAAATGAACAAATGAAAAAATGAACTAATGAACAAATGAACAAATGAACAAATGAACAAATGAACAAATGAACAAATGAACAAATGTACAAATGAACAAATGAACAAATGAAGAAATGAAGAAATGAAGAAATGAACAAATGAACAAACGAACAAATGAGCAAATGTACAAACGAACAAATGAAGAAATGAACAAATGAACAAATGAACAAATGTACAAATGAACAAATGAACAAATGAACAAATGAACAAATGAACAAATGAACAAATGAAGAAATGAACCAATGAACAAATGAACAAATGAACAAATGAACAAATGAACAAATGAACAAATGAACAAATGAACAAATGAACAAATGAACAAATGAACAAATGAACAAATGTACAAATGAACAAATGAACAAATGAACAAATGAACAAATGAACAAATGAACAAATGAACAAATGAACAAATGAACAAATGAACAAATGAACAAATGAACAAATGAACAAATGAACAAATGAACAAATGAACAAATGAACAAATGAACAAATGAACAAATGAACAAATGAACAAATGAACAAATGATCAAATGAACAAATGAACAAATGAACAAATGAGCGAATAGGCAAATGAACGAATGAACAAATGAGCCAATAGACAATCGCGCAAATGGACAAATGAACAAATGAACAAATGAACAAATGAACAAATGAACAAATGAACAAATGAACAAATGAACAAATGAACAAATGAACAAATGAACAAATGAACAAATGAACAAATGAACAAATGAACAAATGAACAAATGAACAAATGAACAAATGAACAAATGAACAAATGAACAAATGAACAAATGAACAAATGAACAAATGAACAAATGAACAAATGAACAAATGAACAAATGAACAAATGAACAAATGAACAAATGAACAAATGAACAAATGAACAAATGAACAAATGAACAAATGAACAAATGAACAAACGAACAAACGAACAAATGAACAAACGAACAAACGAACAAATGAACAAACGAACAAATGAACAAATGAACAAATGGACAAATGAACAAATGATCAAATGAACAAATGAACAAATGAACAAATGAACAAATGAACAAACGAACAAACGAACAAAGGAACAAACGAACAAACGGACAAACGAACAAATGAAGAAATGAACAAATGAACAAATGAACAAATGAACAAATGAACAAATGAACAAATGAACAAATGAACAAATGAACAAATGTACAAATGAACAAATGAACAAATGAAGAAATGAACAAATGAACAAATGAACAAATGAACAAATGAACAAATGAACAAATGAAGAAATGAACAAATGAACAAATGAACAAATGAACAAATGAACAAATGAACAAATGAACAAATGAACAAATGTACAAATGAACAAATGAACAAATGAAGAAATGAACAAATGAACAAATGAACAAATGAACAAATGAACAAATGAACAAATGAACAAATGAACAAATGAACAAATGAACAAATGAACAAATGAACAAATGAACAAATGAACAAATGAACAAATGAACAAATGAACAAATGAACAAATGAACAAATGATCAAATGAACAAATGAACAAATGAACAAATGAACAAATGAACAAATGAACAAATGAACAAACGAACAAACGAACAAATGAACAAACGAACAAACGAACAAATGAACAAACGAACAAATGAACAAATGAACAAATGGACAAATGAACAAATGATCAAATGAACAAATGAACAAATGAACAAATGAACAAATGAACAAACGAACAAACGAACAAAGGAACAAACGAACAAACGGACAAACGAACAAATGAAGAAATGAACAAATGAACAAATGAACAAATGAACAAATGAACAAATGAACAAATGAACAAATGAACAAATGTACAAATGAACAAATGAACAAATGAAGAAATGAACAAATGAACAAATGAACAAATGAACAAATGAACAAATGAACAAATGAACAAATGAACAAATGAACAAATGAACAAATGAACAAATGAACAAATGAACAAATGAACAAATGAACAAATGTACAAATAAACAAATGAACAAATGAAGAAATGAACAAATGAACAAATGAACAAATGAACAAATGAACAAATGAACAAATGAACAAATGAACAAATGAACAAATGAACAAATGAACAAATGAACAAATGAACAAATGAACAAATGAACAAATGAACAAATGAACAAATGAACAAATGAACAAATGAACAAATGAACAAATGAACAAATGAACAAATGAACAAATGAACAAATGAACAAATGAACAAATGAACAAATGAACAAATGAACAAATGAACAAATGAACAAATGAACAAATGAACAAATGAACAAATGAACAAATGAACAAATGAACAAATGAACAAATGAACAAAAGGAACAAATGAACAAATGAACAAGTGGACAAATGAACAAATGAACAAATGAAAAAATGAACTAATGAACAAATGAAGAAATGAACAAATGAACAAATGAACAAATGAACAAATGAACAAATGAGCAAAATGAGCAAAAGGAACAAATGAACAAATGAACAAATGAACAAATGAAGAAATGAAGAAATGAAGAAATGAAGAAATGAAGAAATGAACAAATGAACAAATGAACAAATGAACAAATGAACAAATGAACAAATGAACAAATGAACAAATGAACAAATGAACAAATGAACGAATGAACAAATGAACGAATGAACAAATGAACGAATGAACAAATGAACAAATGAACAAATGAACAAGTGGACAAATGAACAAATGAACAAATGAAAAAATGAACTAATGAACAAATGAAGAAATGAACAAATGAACAAATGAACAAATGAACAAATGAACAAATGAGCAAAATGAGCAAAAGGAACAAATGAACAAATGAACAAATGAACAAATGAACAAATGAACAAATGAACAAATGAACAAATGAACAAATGTAAAAATGAACAAATGAACAAATGAACAAATGAACAAATGAACAAATGAACAAATGAACAAATGAACAAATGAACAAATGAACAAATGAACAAATGAACAAATGAACAAATGAACAAATGAACAAATGAACAAATGAACAAATGAACAAATGAACAAATGAACAAATGAACAAATGAACAAATGAACAAATGAACAAATGAACGAATGAACGAATGAACAAATGAACAAACGAACAAACGAACAAACGAACAAACGAACAAACGAACAAACGAACAAACGAACAAACGAACAAACGAACAAACGAACAAACGAACAAACGAACAAACGAACAAACGAACAAATGAACAAACGAACAAATGAACAAATGAACAAATGAACAAATGAACAAATGAACAAATGAACAAATGAACAAATGAACAAATGAACAAATGAACAAATGAACAAATGAACAAATGAACAAATGAACAAATGAACAAATGAACAAATGAACAAATGAACAAATGAACAAATGAACAAATGAACAAATGAACAAATGAACAAATGAACAAATGAACAAATGAACAAATGAACAAATGAACAAATGAACAAATGAACAAATGAACAAATGAACAAATGAACAAATGAACAAATGAACAAATGAACAAATGAACAAATGAACAAATGAACAAATGAACAAATGAACAAATGAACAAATGAACAAATGAACAAATGAACAAATGAACAAATGAACAAATGAACAAATGAACAAATGAACAAATGAACAAATGAACAAATGAACAAATGAACAAATGAACAAATGAACAAATGAACAAATGAACAAATGAACAAATGAACAAATGAACAAATGAACAAATGAACAAATGAACAAATGAACAAATGAACAAATGAACAAATGAACAAATGAACAAATGAACAAATGAACAAATGAACGAATGAACGAATGAACGAATGAACGAATGAACTAATGAACGAATGAACAAATGAACAAATGAACGAATGAACGAATGAACGAATGAACGAATGAACGAATGAACAAATGAACAATTGAACAAATGAACAAATGAACAAATGAACAAATGAACAAATGAACAAATGAACAAATGAACAAATGAACAAATGAACAAATGAACAAATGAACAAATGAACAAAGGAACAAATGAACAAACGAACAAACGAACAAACGAACAAACGAACAAACGAACAAACGAACAAACGAACAAACGAACAAACGAACAAACGAACAAACGAACAAACGAACAAACGAACAAACGAACAAACGAACAAATGAACAAATGAACAAATGAACAAATGAACAAATGAACAAATGAACAAATGAACAAATGAACAAATGAACAAATGAACAAATGAACAAATGAACAAATGAACAAATGAACAAATGAACAAATGAACAAATGAACAAATGAACAAATGAACAAATGAACAAATGAACAAATGAACAAATGAACAAATGAACAAATGTACAAATGAACAAATGAACAAATGAACAAATGAACAAATGAACAAATGAACAAATGAACAAATGAACAAATGAACAAATGAACAAATGAACAAATGAACAAATGAACAAATGAACAAATGAACAAATGAACAAATGTACAAATGAACAAATGAACAAATGAACAAATGAACAAATGAACAAATGAACAAATGTACAAATGAACAAATGAACAAATGAACAAATGAACAAATGAACAAATGAACAAATGAACAAATGAACAAATGAACAAATGAACAAATGAACAAATTAACAAATGAACAAATGAACAAATGATCAAATGAACAAATGAACAAATGAACAAACGAACAAACGAACAAACGAACAAACGAACAAACGAACAAACGAACAAACGAACAAACGAACAAACGAACAAATGAACAAATGAACAAATGAACAAATGAACAAATGTACAAATGAACAAATGAACAAATGAAGAAATGAAGAAATGAACAAATGAACAAATGAACAAATGAACAAATGAACAAATGAACAAATGAACAAATGAACAAATGAACAAATGAACAAATGAACAAATGAACAAATGAACAAATGAACAAATGAACAAATGAACAAATGAACAAATGAACAAATGATCAAATGAACAAATGAACAAATGAACAAATGAACAAATGAACAAATGAGCGAATAGGCAAATGAACGAATGAACAAATGAGCCAATAGACAATCGCGCAAATGGACAAATGAACAAATGAACAAATGAACAAATGAACAAATGAACAAATAAACAAATGAACAAATGAACAAATGAACAAATGAACAAATGAACAAATGAACAAATGAACAAATGAACAAATGAACAAATGAACAAATGAACAAATGAACAAATGAAAAAGTGAACAAATGAACAAATGAACAAATGAAAAGATGAACTAATGAACAAATGAACAAATGAACAAATGAACAAATGAACAAATGAACAAATGTACAAATGAACAAATGAACAAATGAAGAAATGAAGAAATGAACAAATGAACAAATGAAGAAATGAACAAATGAACAAATGAACAAATGAACAAATGAGCGAATAGGCAAATGAACGAATGAACAAATGAGCCAATAGACAATCGCGCAAATGGACAAATGAACAAATGAACAAATGAACAAATGAACAAATGAACAAATGAACAAATGAACAAATGAACAAATGAACAAATGAACAAATGAACAAATGAACAAATGAACAAATGAACAAATGAACAAATGAACAAATGAACAAATGAACAAATGAACAAATGAACAAATGAACAAATGAACAAATGAACAAATTGAACAAATGAACAAATGAACAAATGAACAAATGAACAAATGAACAAATGAACAAATGAACAAATGAACAAATGAACAAATGAACGAATGAACAAATGAGCCAATAGACAATCGCGCAAATGGACAAATGAACAAATGAACAAATGAACAAATGAACAAATGAACAAATGAACAA
Source organism: Megalopta genalis (assembly GCF_051020955.1). NCBI lineage: Eukaryota > Metazoa > Arthropoda > Insecta > Hymenoptera > Halictidae > Megalopta > Megalopta genalis. Next base: position 5,004,473 of record NC_135022.1, read on the forward strand.
ATGAACAAATGAACAAATGAACAAATGAACAAATGAACAAATGAACAAATGAACAAATGAACAAATGAACAAATGAACAAATGAACAAATGAACAAATGAACAAATGAACAAATGAACAAATGAACAAATGAACAAATGAACAAATGAACGAATGAACGAATGAACAAATGAACAAATGAACAAATGAACAAATGAACAAATGAACAAATGAACAAATGAACAAATGAACAAATGAACAAATGAACAAATGAACAAATGAACAAATGAACAAATGAACAAATGAACAAATGAACAAATGAACAAATGAACAAATGAACAAATGAACAAATGAACAAATGAACAAATGAACAAATGAACAAATGAACAAATGAACAAAGGAACAAACGAACAAACGAACAAATGAAAAAACGAACAAATGAACAAATGAACAAATGGACAAATGAACAAATGGACAAATGAACAAATGAACAAATGAACAAATGAACAAATGAACAAATGAACAAATGAACAAATGAACAAACGAACAAACGAACAAATGAACAAATGAACAAATGTACAAATGAACAAATGAACAAATGAAGAAATGAAGAAATGAACAAATGAACAAATGAACAAATGAACAAATGAACAAATGAACAAATGAACCAATGAACGAATGAACGAATGAACGAATGAACAAATGAACAAATGAACAAATGAACGAATGAACAAATGAACGAATGAACAAATGAACAAATGAACAAATGAACAAATGAACAAGTGGACAAATGAACAAATGAACAAATGAAAAAATGAACTAATGAACAAATGAAGAAATGAACAAATGAACAAACGAACTAATGAACAAATGAAGAAATGAACAAATGAACAAATGAACAAATGAACAAATGAGCAAAATGAGCAAAAGGAACAAATGAACAAATGAACAAATGAACAAATGAACAAATGAACAAATGAACAAATGAACAAATGTACAAATGAACAAATGAACAAATGAACAAATGAACAAATGAACAAATGAACAAATGAACAAATGAACAAATTAACAAATGAACAAATGAACAAATGAACAAATGAACAAATGAAGAAATGAACAAATGAACAAATGAACAAATGAACAAATGAACAAATGAACAAATGAACAAATGAACAAATGAACAAGTGAACAAATGAACAAATGAACAAATGAAAAAATGAACTAATGAACAAATGAACAAATGAACAAATGAACAAATGAACAAATGAACAAATGAATAAATGTACAAATGAACAAATGAACAAATGAAGAAATGAAGAAATGAAGAAATGAACAAATGAAGAAATGAACAAATGAACAAACGAACAAATGAGCAAATGTACAAACGAACAAATGAAGAAATGAACAAATGAACAAATGAACAAATGAACAAATGAACAAATGAACAAATGAACAAATGAACAAATGAACAAATGAACAAATGAACAAATGAACAAATGAACAAATGAACAAATGAAGAAATGAACCAATGAACAAATGAACAAATGAACAAATGAACAAATGAACAAATGAACAAATGAACAAATGAACAAATGAACAAATGAACAAATGAACAAATGAACAAATGAACAAATGAACAAATGAACAAATGAACAAATGAACAAATGAACAAATGAACAAATGAACAAATGAACAAATGAACAAATGAACAAATGAACAAATGAACAAATGAACAAATGAACAAATGAACAAATGAACAAATGAACAAATGAACAAATGAACAAATGAACAAATGAACATATGAACAAATGAACAAATGAACAAATGAACAAATTAACAAATGATCAAATGAACAAATGAACAAATGAACAAATGAGCGAATAGGCAAATGAACGAATGAACAAATGAGCCAATAGACAATCGCGCAAATGGACAAATGAACAAATGAACAAATGAACAAATGAACAAATGAACAAATGAACAAATGAACAAATGAACAAATGAACAAATGAACAAATGAACAAATGAACAAATGAACAAATGAACAAATGAACAAATGAACAAATGAACAAATGAACAAATGAACAAATGAACAAATGAACAAATGAACAAATGAACAAATGAACAAATGAACAAATGAACAAATGAACAAATGAACAAATGAACAAATGAACAAATGAACAAATGAACAAATGAACAAATGAACAAATGAACAAATGAACAAATGAACAAATGAACAAATGAACAAATGAACAAATGAACAAATGAACAAATGAACAAATGTACAAATGAACAAATGAACAAATGAACAAATGAACAAATGAACAAATGAACAAATGAACAAATGAACAAATGAACAAATGAACAAATGAACAAATGAACAAATGAACAAATGAACAAATGAACAAATGAACAAATGAACAAATGAACAAATGAACAAATGAACAAATGAACAAATTGAACAAATGAACAAATGAACAAATGAACAAATGAACAAATGAACAAATGAACAAATGAACAAATGAACAAATGAACAAATGAACAAATGAACGAATGAACAAATGAGCCAATAGACAATCGCGCAAATGAACAAATGAACAAATGAACAAATGAACAAATGAACAAATGAACAAATGAACAAATGAACAAATGAACAAATGAACAAATGAACAAATGAACAAATGAACAAATGAACAAATGAACAAATGAACAAATGAACAAATGAACAAATGAACAAATGAACAAATGAACAAATGAACAAATGAACAAATGAACAAATGAACAAATGAACAAATGAACAAATGAACAAATGAACAAATGAACAAATGAACAAATGAACAAATGAACAAATGAACAAATGAACAAATGAACAAATGAACAAATGAACAAATGAACAAATGAACAAATGAACAAATGAACAAATGAACAAATGAACAAATGAACAAATGAACAAATGAACAAATGAACAAATGAACAAATGAACAAATGAACAAATGAACAAATGAACAAATGAACAAATGAACAAATGAACAAATGAACAAATGAACAAATGAACAAATGAACAAATGAACAAATGAACAAATGAACAAATGAACAAATGAACAAATGAACAAATGAACAAATGAACAAAGGAACAAACGAACAAACGAACAAATGAAAAAACGAACAAATGAACAAATGAACAAATGGACAAATGAACAAATGGACAAATGAACAAATGAACAAATGAACAAATGAACAAATGAACAAATGAACAAACGAACAAACGAACAAATGAACAAATGAACAAATGTACAAATGAACAAATGAACAAATGAAGAAATGAAGAAATGAACAAATGAACAAATGAACAAATGAACAAATGAACAAATGAACAAATGAACGAATGAACGAATGAACAAATGAACAAATGAACAAATGAACGAATGAACAAATGAACGAATGAACAAATGAACAAATGAACAAATGAACAAATGAACAAGTGGACAAATGAACAAATGAACAAATGAAAAAATGAACTAATGAACAAATGAAGAAATGAACAAATGAACAAATGAACTAATGAACAAATGAAGAAATGAACAAATGAACAAATGAACAAATGAACAAATGAGCAAAATGAGCAAAAGGAACAAATGAACAAATGAACAAATGAACAAATGAACAAATGAACAAATGAACAAATGAACAAATGAACAAATGAACAAATGTACAAATGAACAAATGAACAAATGAACAAATGAACAAATGAACAAATGAACAAATGAACAAATGAACAAATGAACAAATGAACAAATGAACAAATGAACAAATGAACAAATGAACAAATGAACAAATGAACAAATGAACAAATGAACAAATGAACAAATGAACAAATGAACAAATGAACAAATGAACAAATGAACAAATGAACAAATGAACAAATGAACAAATGATCAAATGAACAAATGAACAAATGAACAAATGAACAAATGAACAAATGAGCGAATAGGCAAATGAACGAATGAACAAATGAGCCAATAGACAATCGCGCAAATGGACAAATGAACAAATGAACAAATGAACAAATGAACAAATTAACAAATGAACAAATGAACAAATGAACAAATGAACAAATGAACAAATGAACAAATGAACAAATGAACAAATGAACAAATGAACAAATGAACAAATGAACAAATGAACAAATGAACAAGTGAACAAATGAACAAATGAACAAATGAAAAAATGAACTAATGAACAAATGAACAAATGAACAAATGAACAAATGAACAAATGAACAAATGAACAAATGTACAAATGAACAAATGAACAAATGAAGAAATGAAGAAATGAAGAAATGAACAAATGAACAAACGAACAAATGAGCAAATGTACAAACGAACAAATGAAGAAATGAACAAATGAACAAATGAACAAATGAACAAATGAACAAATGAACAAATGAACAAATGAACAAATGAACAAATGAACAAATGAAGAAATGAACCAATGAACAAATGAACAAATGAACAAATGAACAAATGAACAAATGAACAAATGAACAAATGAACAAATGAACAAATGAACAAATGAACAAATGAACAAATGTACAAATGAACAAATGAACAAATGAACAAATGAACAAATGAACAAATGAACAAATGAACAAATGAACAAATGAACAAAGGAACAAACGAACAAACGAACAAATGAAAAAACGAACAAATGAACAAATGAACAAATGGACAAATGAACAAATGGACAAATGAACAAATGAACAAATGAACAAATGAACAAATGAACAAATGAACAAACGAACAAACGAACAAATGAACAAATGAACAAATGTACAAATGAACAAATGAACAAATGAAGAAATGAAGAAATGAACAAATGAACAAATGAACAAATGAACAAATGAACAAATGAACAAATGAACGAATGAACGAATGAACAAATGAACAAATGAACAAATGAACGAATGAACAAATGAACGAATGAACAAATGAACAAATGAACAAATGAACAAATGAACAAGTGGACAAATGAACAAATGAACAAATGAAAAAATGAACTAATGAACAAATGAAGAAATGAACAAATGAACAAATGAACTAATGAACAAATGAAGAAATGAACAAATGAACAAATGAACAAATGAACAAATGAGCAAAATGAGCAAAAGGAACAAATGAACAAATGAACAAATGAACAAATGAACAAATGAACAAATGAACAAATGAACAAATGAACAAATGAACAAATGTACAAATGAACAAATGAACAAATGAACAAATGAACAAATGAACAAATGAACAAATGAACAAATGAACAAATGAACAAATGAACAAATGAACAAATGAACAAATGAACAAATGAACAAATGAACAAATGAACAAATGAACAAATGAACAAATGAACAAATGAACAAATGAACAAATGAACAAATGAACAAATGAACAAATGAACAAATGAACAAATGATCAAATGAACAAATGAACAAATGAACAAATGAACAAATGAACAAATGAGCGAATAGGCAAATGAACGAATGAACAAATGAGCCAATAGACAATCGCGCAAATGGACAAATGAACAAATGAACAAATGAACAAATGAACAAATTAACAAATGAACAAATGAACAAATGAACAAATGAACAAATGAACAAATGAACAAATGAACAAATGAACAAATGAACAAATGAACAAATGAACAAATGAACAAATGAACAAATGAACAAGTGAACAAATGAACAAATGAACAAATGAAAAAATGAACTAATGAACAAATGAACAAATGAACAAATGAACAAATGAACAAATGAACAAATGAACAAATGTACAAATGAACAAATGAACAAATGAAGAAATGAAGAAATGAAGAAATGAACAAATGAACAAACGAACAAATGAGCAAATGTACAAACGAACAAATGAAGAAATGAACAAATGAACAAATGAACAAATGAACAAATGAACAAATGAACAAATGAACAAATGAACAAATGAACAAATGAACAAATGAAGAAATGAACCAATGAACAAATGAACAAATGAACAAATGAACAAATGAACAAATGAACAAATGAACAAATGAACAAATGAACAAATGAACAAATGAACAAATGAACAAATGTACAAATGAACAAATGAACAAATGAACAAATGAACAAATGAACAAATGAACAAATGAACAAATGAACAAATGAACAAATGAACAAATGAACAAATGAACAAATGAACAAATGAACAAATGAACAAATGAACAAATGAACAAATGAACAAATGAACAAATGAACAAATGAACAAATGATCAAATGAACAAATGAACAAATGAACAAATGAGCGAATAGGCAAATGAACGAATGAACAAATGAGCCAATAGACAATCGCGCAAATGGACAAATGAACAAATGAACAAATGAACAAATGAACAAATGAACAAATGAACAAATGAACAAATGAACAAATGAACAAATGAACAAATGAACAAATGAACAAACGAAAAAACGAACAAACGAACAAACGAACAAATGAACAAATGAGCAAATGAACAAGTGAACAAATGAACAAATGAACAAATGAAAAAATGAACTAATGAACAAATGAACAAATGAACAAATGAACAAATGAACAAATGAACAAATGAACAAATGAACAAATGAACAAATGAACAAATGTACAAATGAACAAATGAACAAATGAAGAAATGAAGAAATGAAGAAATGAACAAATGAAGAAATGAACAAATGAACAAATGAACAAATGAGCGAATAGGCAAATGAACGAATGAACAAATGAGCCAATAGACAATCGCGCAAATGGACAAATGAACAAATGAACAAATGAACAAATGAACAAATGAACAAATGAACAAATGAACAAATGAACAAATGAACAAATGAACAAATGTACAAATGAACAAATGAACAAATGAACAAATGAACAAATGAACAAATGAACAAATGAACAAATGAACAAATGAACAAATGAACAAATGAACAAATGAACAAATGAACAAATGAACAAATGAACAAATGAACAAATGAACAAATGAACAAATGATCAAATGAACAAATGAACAAATTGAACAAATGAACAAATGAACAAATGAACAAATGAACAAATGAACAAATGAACAAATGAACAAATGAACAAATGAACAAATGAACAAATGAACAAATGAACAAATGAACAAATGAACAAATGAACAAATGAACAAATGAACAAATGAACAAATGAACAAATGAACAAATGAACAAATGAACAAATGAACAAATGAACAAATGAACGAATGAACGAATGAACTAATGAACGAATGAACGAATGAACAAATGAACAAATGAACAAATGAACAAATGAACGAATGAACGAATGAACAAATGAACAAATGAACAAGTGAACAAATGAACAAATGAACAAATGAACAAATGAACAAATGAACAAATGAACAAATGAACAAATGAACAAATGAACAAATGAACAAACGAACAAACGAACAAACGAACAAACGAACAAACGAACAAACGAACAAATGAACAAATGAACAAATGAACAAATGGACAAATGAACAAATGAACAAATGAACAAATGAACAAATGAACAAATGAACAAATGAACAAACGAACAAACGAACAAACGGACAAACGTACAAACGAACAAACGAACAAACGAACAAACGAACAAACGAACAAACGAACAAACGAACAAACGAACAAACGAACAAACGAACAAACGAACAAACGAACAAACGAACAAACGAACAAATGAACAAATGAACAAATGAACAAATGAACAAATGTACAAATGAACAAATGAACAAATGAACAAATGAACAAATGAACAAATGAACAAATGAACAAATGAACAAATGAACAAATGATCAAATGAACAAATGAACAAATGAACAAATGAGCGAATAGGCAAATGAACGAATGAACAAATGAGCCAATAGACAATCGCGCAAATGGACAAATGAACAAATGAACAAATGAACAAATGAACAAATGAACAAATGAACAAATGAACAAATGAACAAATGAACAAATGTACAAATGAACAAATGAACAAATGAAGAAATGAAGAAATGAAGAAATGAACAAATGAACAAATGAACAAATGAACAAATGAACAAATGAACAAATGAACAAATGAACAAATGAACAAATGAACAAATGAACAAATGAACAAATGAACAAATGAACAAATGAACAAATGAACAAATGAACAAATGAACAAATGAACAAATGAACAAATGAACAAATGAACAAATGAACAAATGAACAAATGAACAAATGAACAAATGAACAAATGAACAAATGAACAAATGAACAAATGAACAAATGAACAAATGAACAAATGAACAAATGAACAAATGAACAAATGAACAAATGAACAAATGAACAAAGGAACAAACGAACAAACGAACAAATGAAAAAACGAACAAATGAACAAATGAACAAATGAACAAATGAACAAATGAACAAATGAACAAATGTACAAATGAACAAATGAACAAATGAACAAATGAACAAATGAACAAATGAACAAATGAACAAATGAACAAATGAACAAATGAACAAATGAACAAATGAACAAATGAACAAATGAACAAATGAACAAATGAACAAATGAACAAATGAACAAATGAACAAATGAACAAATGAACAAATGAACAAATGAACAAATGAACAAATGAACAAATGAACAAATGAACAAATTGAACAAATGAACAAATGAACAAATGAACAAATGAACAAATGAACAAATGAACAAATGAACAAATGAACAAATGAACAAATGAACGAATGAACAAATGAGCCAATAGCAATCGCGCAAATGGACAAATGAACAAATGAACAAATGAACAAATGAACAAATGAACAAATGAACAAATGAACAAATGAACAAATGAACAAATGAACAAATGAACAAATGAACAAATGAACAAATGAACAAATGAACAAATGAACAAATGAACAAATGAACAAATGAACAAATGAACAAATGAACAAATGAACAAATGAACAAATGAACAAATGAACAAATGAACAAATGAACAAATGAACAAATGAACAAATGAACAAATGAACAAATGAACAAATGAACAAATGAACAAATGAACAAATGAACAAATGAACAAATGAACAAATGAACAAATGAACAAATGAACAAATGAACAAATGAACAAATGAACAAATGAACAAATGAACAAATGAACAAATGAACAAATGAACAAATGAACAAATGAACAAATGAACAAATGAACAAATGAACAAATGAACAAATGAACAAATGAACAAATGAACAAATGAACAAATGAACAAATGAACAAATGAACAAATGAACAAATGAACAAATGAACAAATGAACAAATGAACAAATGAACAAATGAACAAATGAACAAATGAACAAATGAACAAATGAACAAATGAACAAATGAACAAATGAACAAATGAACAAATGAACAAAGGAACAAACGAACAAACGAACAAATGAAAAAACGAACAAATGAACAAATGAACAAATGGACAAATGAACAAATGGACAAATGAACAAATGAACAAATGAACAAATGAACAAATGAACAAATGAACAAACGAACAAACGAACAAATGAACAAATGAACAAATGTACAAATGAACAAATGAACAAATGAAGAAATGAAGAAATGAACAAATGAACAAATGAACAAATGAACAAATGAACAAATGAACAAATGAACGAATGAACGAATGAACAAATGAACAAATGAACAAATGAACGAATGAACAAATGAACGAATGAACAAATGAACAAATGAACAAATGAACAAATGAACAAGTGGACAAATGAACAAATGAACAAATGAAAAAATGAACTAATGAACAAATGAAGAAATGAACAAATGAACAAATGAACTAATGAACAAATGAAGAAATGAACAAATGAACAAATGAACAAATGAACAAATGAGCAAAATGAGCAAAAGGAACAAATGAACAAATGAACAAATGAACAAATGAACAAATGAACAAATGAACAAATGAACAAATGAACAAATGAACAAATGAACAAATGTACAAATGAACAAATGAACAAATGAACAAATGAACAAATGAACAAATGAACAAATGAACAAATGAACAAATGAACAAATGAACAAATGAACAAATGAACAAATGAACAAATGAACAAATGAACAAATGAACAAATGAACAAATGAACAAATGAACAAATGAACAAATGAACAAATGAACAAATGAACAAATGAACAAATGAACAAATGAACAAATGAACAAATGAACAAATGAACAAATGATCAAATGAACAAATGAACAAATGAACAAATGAACAAATGAGCGAATAGGCAAATGAACGAATGAACAAATGAGCCAATAGACAATCGCGCAAATGGACAAATGAACAAATGAACAAATGAACAAATGAACAAATTAACAAATGAACAAATGAACAAATGAACAAATGAACAAATGAACAAATGAACAAATGAACAAATGAACAAATGAACAAATGAACAAATGAACAAATGAACAAATGAACAAATGAACAAGTGAACAAATGAACAAATGAACAAATGAACAAATGAACAAATGAACAAATGAACAAATGAACAAATGTACAAATGAACAAATGAACAAATGAACAAATGAACAAATGAACAAATGAACAAATGAACAAATGAACAAATGAACAAATGAACAAATGAACAAATGAACAAATGAACAAATGAACAAATGAACAAATGATCAAATGAACAAATGAACAAATGAACAAATGAGCGAATAGGCAAATGAACGAATGAACAAATGAGCCAATAGACAATCGCGCAAATGGACAAATGAACAAATGAACAAATGAACAAATGAACAAATGAACAAATGAACAAATGAACAAATGAACAAATGAACAAATGAACAAATGAACAAATGAACAAATGAACAAATGAACAAATGAACAAACGAAAAAACGAACAAACGAACAAACGAACAAATGAACAAATGAGCAAATGAACAAGTGAACAAATGAACAAATGAACAAATGAAAAAATGAACAAATGAACAAATGAACAAATGAACAAATGAACAAATGAACAAATGAACAAATGAACAAATGAACAAATGAACAAATGAACAAATGTACAAATGAACAAATGAACAAATGAAGAAATGAAGAAATGAAGAAATGAACAAATGAAGAAATGAACAAATGAACAAATGAACAAATGAGCGAATAGGCAAATGAACGAATGAACAAATGAGCCAATAGACAATCGCGCAAATGGACAAATGAACAAATGAACAAATGAACAAATGAACAAATGAACAAATGAACAAATGAACAAATGAACAAATGAACAAATGTACAAATGAACAAATGAACAAATGAACAAATGAACAAATGAACAAATGAACAAATGAACAAATGAACAAATGAACAAATGAACAAATGAACAAATGAACAAATGAACAAATGAACAAATGAACAAATGAACTAATGAACAAATGAACAAATGAACAAATGAACAAATGAACAAATGAGCAAAATGAGCAAAAGGAACAAATGAACAAATGAACAAATGAACAAATGAACAAATGAACAAATGAACAAATGAACAAATGAACAAATGAACAAATGTACAAATGAACAAATGAACAAATGAACAAATGAACAAATGAACAAATGAACAAATGAACAAATGAACAAATGAACAAATGAACAAATGAACAAATGAACAAATGAACAAATGAACAAATGAACAAATGAACAAATGAACAAATGAGCAAATGAACAAATGAACAAATGAACAAATGAACAAATGAACAAATGAACGAATGAACGAATGAACGAATGAACGAATGAACTAATGAACGAATGAACAAATGAACGAATGAACGAATGAACGAATGAACGAATGAACGAATGAACGAATGAACGAATGAACAAATGAACAATTGAACAAATGAACAAATGAACAAATGAACAAATGAACAAATGAACAAATGAACAAATGAACAAATGAACAAATGAACAAATGAACAAATGAACAAATGAACAAATGAACAAATGAACAAATGAACAAACGAACAAACGAACAAACGAACAAACGAACAAACGAACAAACGAACAAACGAACAAACGAACAAACGAACAAACGAACAAACGAACAAACGAACAAATGAACAAATGAACAAATGAACAAATGAACAAATGAACAAATGAACAAATGAACAAATGAACAAATGAACAAATGAACAAATGAACAAATGAACAAATGAACAAATGAACAAATGAACAAATGAACAAATGAACAAATGTACAAATGAACAAATGAACAAATGAACAAATGAACAAATGAACAAATGAACAAATGAACAAATGAACAAATGAACAAATGAACAAATGAACAAATGAACAAATGAACAAATGATCAAATGAACAAATGAACAAATGAACAAATGAACAAATGAACAAATGTACAAATGAACAAATGAACAAATGAACAAATGAACAAATGAACAAATGAACAAATGTACAAATGAACAAATGAACAAATGAACAAATGAACAAATGAACAAATGAACAAATGAACAAATGAACAAATGAACAAATGAACAAATGAACAAATGAACAAATGAACAAATGAACAAATGATCAAATGAACAAATGAACAAATGAACAAACGAACAAACGAACAAACGAACAAACGAACAAACGAACAAACGAACAAACGAACAAACGAACAAATGAACAAATGAACAAATGAACAAATGAACAAATGAACAAATGAACAAATGAACAAATGAACAAATGTACAAATGAACAAATGAACAAATGAAGAAATGAACAAATGAACAAATGAACAAATGAACAAATGAACAAATGAACAAATGAACAAATGAACAAATGAACAAATGAACAAATGAACAAATGAACAAATGAACAAATGAACAAATGAACAAATGAACAAATGAACAAATGAACAAATGAACAAATGAACAAATGATCAAATGAACAAATGAACAAATGAACAAATGAACAAATGAACAAATGAGCGAATAGGCAAATGAACGAATGAACAAATGAGCCAATAGACAATCGCGCAAATGGACAAATGAACAAATGAACAAATGAACAAATGAACAAATGAACAAATGAACAAATGAACAAATGAACAAATGAACAAATGAACAAATGAACAAATGAACAAATGAACAAATGAACAAATGAACAAATGAACAAATGAAAAAGTGAACAAATGAACAAATGAACAAATGAAAAGATGAACTAATGAACAAATGAACAAATGAACAAATGAACAAATGAACAAATGTACAAATGAACAAATGAACAAATGAAGAAATGAAGAAATGAAGAAATGAACAAATGAAGAAATGAACAAATGAACAAATGAACAAATGAACAAATGAGCGAATAGGCAAATGAACGAATGAACAAATGAGCCAATAGACAATCGCGCAAATGGACAAATGAACAAATGAACAAATGAACAAATGAACAAATGAACAAATGAACAAATGAACAAATGAACAAATGAACAAATGAACAAATGAACAAATGAACAAATGAACAAATGAACAAATGAACAAATGAACAAATGAACAAATGAACAAATGAACAAATTGAACAAATGAACAAATGGACAAATGAACAAATGAACAAATGAACAAATGAACAAATGAACAAATGAACAAATGAACAAACGAACAAACGAACAAACGAACAAATGTACAAATGAACAAATGAACAAATGAAGAAATGAAGAAATGAAGAAATGAAGAAATGAAGAAATGAAGAAATGAAGAAATGAACAAATGAACAAATGAACAAATGAACAAATGAACAAATGAACAAATGAACAAATGAACAAATGAACAAATGAACAAATGAACAAATGAACAAATGAACAAATGAACAAATGAACAAATGAACAAATGAACAAATGAACAAATGAACAAATGAACAAATGAACAAATGAACAAATGAACAAATGAACAAATGAACAAATGAACAAATGAACAAATGAACAAATGAACAAATGAACAAATGAACAAATGAACAAATGAACAAATGAACAAATGAACAAATGAACAAATGAACAAATGAACAAATGAACAAATGAACAAATGAACAAATGAACAAATGAACAAATGAACAAATGAACAAATGAACAAATGAACAAAGGAACAAACGAACAAACGAACAAATGAAAAAACGAACAAATGAACAAATGAACAAATGGACAAATGAACAAATGGACAAATGAACAAATGAACAAATGAACAAATGAACAAATGAACAAATGAACAAATGAACAAACGAACAAACGAACAAACGAACAAATGTACAAATGAACAAATGAACAAATGAAGAAATGAAGAAATGAAGAAATGAAGAAATGAAGAAATGAAGAAATGAACAAATGAACAAATGAACAAATGAACAAATGAACAAATGAACAAATGAACAAATGAACAAATGAACAAATGAACAAATGAACAAATGAACAAATGAACAAATGAACAAATGAACAAATGAACAAATGAACAAATGAACAAATGAACAAATGAACAAATGAACAAATGAACAAATGAACAAATGAACAAATGAACAAATGAACAAATGAACAAATGAACAAATGAACAAATGAACAAATGAACAAATGAACAAATGAACAAATGAACAAATGAACAAATGAACAAATGAACAAATGAACAAATGAACAAATGAACAAATGAACAAATGAACAAATGAACAAATGAACAAATGAACAAATGAACAAATGAACAAATGAACAAATGAACAAATGAACAAATGAACAAATGAACAAATGAACAAATGAACAAATGAACAAATGAACAAATGAACAAATGAACAAATGAACAAATGAACAAATGAACAAATGATCAAATGAACAAATGAACAAATGAACAAATGAGCGAATAGGCAAATGAACGAATGAACAAATGAGCCAATAGACAATCGCGCAAATGGACAAATGAACAAATGAACAAATGAACAAATGAACAAATTAACAAATGAACAAATGAACAAATGAACAAATGAACAAATGAACAAATGAACAAATGAACAAATGAACAAATGAACAAATGAACAAATGAACAAATGAACAAATGAACAAATGAACAAATGAACAAATGAACAAGTGAACAAATGAACAAATGAACAAATGAAAAAATGAACTAATGAACAAATGAACAAATGAACAAATGAACAAATGAACAAATGAACAAATGAACAAATGTACAAATGAACAAATGAACAAATGAACAAATGAACAAATGAACAAATGAACAAATGAACAAATGAACAAATGAACAAGTGAACAAATGAACAAATGAACAAATGAAAAAATGAACTAATGAACAAATGAACAAATGAACAAATGAACAAATGAACAAATGAACAAATGAACAAATGTACAAATGAACAAATGAACAAATGAAGAAATGAAGAAATGAAGAAATGAACAAATGAACAAACGAACAAATGAGCAAATGTACAAACGAACAAATGAAGAAATGAACAAATGAACAAATGAACAAATGAACAAATGAACAAATGAACAAATGAACAAATGAACAAATGAACAAATGAACAAATGAAGAAATGAAGAAATGAACCAATGAACAAATGAACAAATGAACAAATGAACAAATGAACAAATGAACAAATGAACAAATGAACAAATGAACAAATGAACAAATGAACAAATGTACAAATGAACAAATGAACAAATGAACAAATGAACAAATGAACAAATGAACAAATGAACAAATGAACAAATGAACAAATGAACAAATGAACAAATGAACAAATGAACAAATGAACAAATGAACAAATGAACAAATGAACAAATGAACAAATGATCAAATGAACAAATGAACAAATGAACAAATGAAGAAATGAACCAATGAACAAATGAACAAATGAACAAATGAAAAAATGAACTAATGAACAAATGAACAAATGAACAAATGAACAAATGAACAAATGAACAAATGTACAAATGAACAAATGAACAAATGAAGAAATGAAGAAATGAAGAATTGATCAAATGAACAAACGAACAAATGAGCAAATGTACAAATGAACAAATGAACAAATGAAGAAATGAACAAATGAACAAATGAACAAATGATCAAGTGAACAAATGAACAAATGAACAAATGTACAGATGAACAAATGAAGAAATGAACGAATGAACAAATGAAAAAAAAGAACAAATGAACAAATGAACAAATGAACAAATGAACAAATGAACAAATGAACAAATGAACAAATGAACAAATGAACAAATGAACAAATGAACAAATGAACAAATGAACAAATGAACAAATGAACGAATGAACAAATGAACAAATGAACAAATGAACAAATGAACAAATGAACAAATAAACAAATGAACAAATGAACAAAGGAACAAACGAACAAATGAACAAATGAACAAATGAACAAATGAACAAATGAACAAATGGACAAATGAACAAATGAACAAATGAACAAATGAACAAATGAACAAACGAACAAACGAACAAACGAACAAACGAACAAACGAACAAACGAACAAACGAACAAATGAAGAAATGAACAAATGAACAAATGAACAAATGAACAAATGAACAAATGAACAAATGAACAAATGAACAAATGAACAAATGAACAAATGAACAAATGAACAAATGAACAAATGAACAAATGAACAAATGAACAAATGAACAAATGAACAAATGAACAAATGAACAAATGAACAAATGTACAAATGAACAAATGAACAAATGAACAAATGAACAAATGAACAAATGAACAAATGAACAAATGAACAAATGAACAAATGAACAAATGAACAAATGAACAAATGAACAAATGAACAAATGAACAAATGAACAAATGAACAAATGAACAAGTGAACAAATGAACAAATGAACAAATGAAAAAATGAACTAATGAACAAATGAACAAATGAACAAATGAACAAATGAACAAATGAACAAATGAACAAATGTACAAATGAACAAATGAACAAATGAAGAAATGAAGAAATGAAGAAATGAACAAATGAACAAACGAACAAATGAGCAAATGTACAAACGAACAAATGAGCAAATGTACAAATGAACAAATGAACAAATGAAGAAATGAAGAAATGAACAAATGAACAAATGAACAAATGAACAAATGAACAAATGTACAGATGAACAAATGAAGAAATGAACAAATGAACAAATGAACAAATGAACAAATGAACAAATGAACAAATGAACAAATGAACAAATGAACAAATGAACAAACGAAAAAACGAACAAACGAACAAACGAACAAATGAACAAATGAGCAAATGAACAAGTGAACAAATGAACAAATGAACAAATGAAAAAATGAACTAATGAACAAATGAACAAATGAACAAATGAACAAATGAACAAATGAACAAATGAACAAATGAACAAATGAACAAATGAACAAATGAACAAATGAACAAATGTACAAATGAACAAATGAACAAATGAAGAAATGAAGAAATGAAGAAATGAACAAATGAACAAATGAACAAATGAACAAATGAACAAATGAACAAATGAGCAAATGAACAAATGAAGAAATGAACAAATGAGCGAATAGGCAAATGAACGAATGAAGAAATGAACAAATGAGCGAATAGGCAAATGAACGAATGAACAAATGAACAAATGAACAAATGAACAAATGAACAAATGAACAAATGAACAAATGAACAAATGAACAAATGAACAAATGAACAAATGAACAAATGAACAAATGATCAAATGAACAAATGAACAAATGAACAAATGAACAAATCGAACAAATGAGCGAATAGGCAAATGAACGAATGAACAAATGAGCCAATAGACAATCGCGCAAATGGACAAATGAACAAATGAACAAATGAACAAATGAACAAATGAACAAATGAACAAATGAACAAATGAACAAATGAACAAATGAACAAATGAACAAACGAACAAATGAACAAATGAACAAATGAACAAATGAACAAATGAACAAATGAACAAATGAACAAATGAACAAATGAACAAATGAACAAATGAACAAATGAACAAATGAACAAATGAACAAATGAACAAGTGAACAAATGAACAAATGAACAAATGAAAAAATGAACTAATGAACAAATGAACAAATGAACAAATGAACAAATGAACAAATGAACAAATGTACAAATGAACAAATGAACAAATGAAGAAATGAAGAAATGAAGAATTGATCAAATGAACAAACGAACAAATGAGCAAATGTACAAATGAACAAATGAACAAATGAAGAAATGAACAAATGAACAAATGAACAAATGAACAAATGAACAAATGTACAGATGAACAAATGAAGAAATGAACGAATGAACAAATGAACAAATGAACAAATGAACAAATGAACAAATGAACAAATGAACAAATGAACAAATGAACAAATGAACAAATGAACAAATGAACAAATGAACAAATGAACAAATGAACAAATGAACAAATGAACAAATGAACAAATGAACAAATGAACAAATGAACATATTTACAAATGAACAAATGAACAAATGAACAAATGAACAAATGAACAAATGAACAAATGAACAAATGAACAAATGAACAAATGAACAAATGAACAAATGAACAAATGAACAAATGAACAAATGAACAAATGAACAAATGAACAAATGAACAAATGAACAAATGAACAAATGAACAAATGAACAAATGAACAAATGAACAAATGAACAAATGAACAAATGAACAAATGAACAAATGAACAAATGAACAAATGAACAAATGAACAAATGAACAAATGAACAAATGAACAAATGAACAAATAAACAAATGAACAAATGAACAAAGGAACAAACGAACAAATGAACAAATGAACAAATGAACAAATGAACAAATGAACAAATGGACAAATGAACAAATGAACAAATGAACAAATGAACAAATGAACAAACGAACAAACGAACAAACGAACAAACGAACAAACGAACAAACGAACAAACGAACAAATGAAGAAATGAACAAATGAACAAATGAACAAATGAACAAATGAACAAATGAACAAATGAACAAATGAACAAATGAACAAATGAACAAATGAACAAATGAACAAATGAACAAATGAACAAATGAACAAATGTACAAATGAACAAATGAACAAATGAACAAATGAACAAATGAACAAATGAACAAATGAACAAATGAACAAATGAACAAATGAACAAATGAACAAATGAACAAATGAACAAATGAACAAATGAACAAATGAACAAATGAACAAATGAACAAATGAACAAATGAACAAATGAACAAATGAACAAGTGAACTAATGAACAAATGAACAAATGAAAAAATGAACTAATGAACAAATGAACAAATGAACAAATGAACAAATGAACAAATGAACAAATGAACAAATGTACAAATGAACAAATGAACAAATGAAGAAATGAAGAAATGAAGAAATGAACAAATGAACAAACGAACAAATGAGCAAATGTACAAATGAACAAATGAACAAATGAAGAAATGAACAAATGAGGAAATGAACAAATGAACAAATGAACAAATGAACAAATGAACAAATGAACAAATGAACAAATGAACAAATGTACAGATGAACAAATGAAGAAATGAACAAATGAACAAATGAACAAATGAACAAATGAACAAATGAACAAATGAACAAATGAACAAATGAACAAATGAACAAACGAAAAAACGAACAAACGAACAAATGAACAAATGAACAAATGAACAAATGAACAAATGAACAAATGAACAAATGAACAAATGAACAAATGAACAAATGAACAAATGAACAAATGAACAAATGAACAAATGAACAAATGAACAAATGAACAAATGAACAAATGAACAAATGAACAAATGAACAAATGAACAAATGAACAAATGAACAAATGAACAAATGAACAAATGAACAAATGAACAAATGAACAAATGAACAAATGAACAAATGAACGAATGAACGAATGAACAAATGAACAAATGAACAAATGAACGAATGAACAAATGAACGAATGAACAAATGAACAAATGAACAAATGAACAAATGAACAAGTGGACAAATGAACAAATGAACAAATGAAAAAATGAACTAATGAACAAATGAAGAAATGAACAAATGAACAAATGAACTAATGAACAAATGAAGAAATGAACAAATGAACAAATGAACAAATGAACAAATGAGCAAAATGAGCAAAAGGAACAAATGAACAAATGAACAAATGAACAAATGAACAAATGAACAAATGAACAAATGAACAAATGAACAAATGAACAAATGTACAAATGAACAAATGAACAAATGAACAAATGAACAAATGAACAAATGAACAAATGAACAAATGAACAAATGAACAAATGAACAAATGAACAAATGAACAAATGAACAAATGAACAAATGAACAAATGAACAAATGAACAAATGAACAAATGAACAAATGAACAAATGAACAAATGAACAAATGAACAAATGAACAAATGAACAAGTGAACAAATGAACAAATGAACAAATGATCAAATGAACAAATGAACAAATGAACAAATGAGCGAATAGGCAAATGAACGAATGAACAAATGAGCCAATAGACAATCGCGCAAATGGACAAATGAACAAATGAACAAATGAACAAATGAACAAATTAACAAATGAACAAATGAACAAATGAACAAATGAACAAATGAACAAATGAACAAATGAACAAATGAACAAATGAACAAATGAACAAATGAACAAATGAACAAATGAACAAATGAACAAATGAACAAATGAACAAATGAACAAATGAACAAATGAACAAATGAACAAGTGAACAAATGAACAAATGAACAAATGAAAAAATGAACTAATGAACAAATGAACAAATGAACAAATGAACAAATGAACAAATGAACAAATGAACAAATGTACAAATGAACAAATGAACAAATGAAGAAATGAAGAAATGAAGAAATGAACAAATGAACAAACGAACAAATGAGCAAATGTACAAACGAACAAATGAAGAAATGAACAAATGAACAAATGAACAAATGAACAAATGAACAAATGAACAAATGAACAAATGAAGAAATGAAGAAATGAAGAAATGAACCAATGAACAAATGAACAAATGAACAAATGAACAAATGAACAAATGAACAAATGAACAAATGAACAAATGAACAAATGAACAAATGTACAAATGAACAAATGAACAAATGAACAAATGAACAAATGAACAAATGAACAAATGAACAAATGAACAAATGAACAAATGAACAAATGAACAAATGAACAAATGAACAAATGATCAAATGAACAAATGAACAAATGAACAAATGAACAAATGAACAAATGAGCGAATAGGCAAATGAACGAATGAACAAATGAGCCAATAGACAATCGCGCAAATGGACAAATGAACAAATGAACAAATGAACAAATGAACAAATGAACAAATGAACAAATGAACAAATGAACAAATGAACAAATGAACAAATGAACAAATGAACAAATGAACAAATGAACAAATGAACAAATGAACAAATGAACAAATGAACAAATGAACAAATGAACAAATGAACAAATGAACAAATGAACAAGTGAACAAATGAACAAATGAACAAATGAAAAAATGAACTAATGAACAAATGAACAAATGAACAAATGAACAAATGAACAAATGTACAAATGAACAAATGAATAAATGAAGAAATGAAGAAATGAAGAAATGAACAAATGAACAAACGAACAAATGAGCAAATGTACAAATGAACAAATGAACAAATGAAGAAATGAACAAATGAAGAAATGAACAAATGAACAAATGAACAAATGAACAAATGAACAAATGAACAAATGAACAAATGAACAAATGAACAAATGAACAAATGAACAAATGAACAAATGTACAGATGAACAAATGAAGAAATGAACAAATGAACAAATGAACAAATGAACAAATGAACAAATGAACAAATGAACAAATGAACAAATGAACAAACGAACAAACGAACAAACGAACAAACGAACAAATGAAGAAATGAACAAATGAACAAATGAACAAATGAACAAATGAACAAATGAAGAAATGAACAAATGAACAAATGAACAAATGAACAAATGAACAAATGAACAAATGAACAAATGAACAAATGAACAAATGTACAAATGAACAAATGAACAAATGAACAAATGAACAAATGAACAAATGAACAAATGAACAAATGAACAAATGAACAAATGAACAAATGAACAAATGAACAAATGAACAAATGAACAAATGAACAAATGAACAAATGAACAAATGAACAAATGATCAAATGAACAAATGAACAAATGAACAAATGAACAAATGAACAAATGAACAAATGAACAAATGAACAAATGAACAAATGAACAAATGAACAAATGAACAAATGAACAAATGAACAAATGAACAAATGAACAAATGAACAAATGAACAAATGAACAAATGAACAAATGAACAAATGAACAAATGAACAAATGAACAAATGAACAAATGAACAAATGAACAAATGAACAAATGAACAAATGAACAAATGAACAAATGAACAAATGAACAAATGAACAAATGAACAAATGAACAAATGAACAAATGAACAAATGAACAAATGAACAAATGAACAAATGAACAAATGAACAAATGAACAAATGAACAAATGAACAAATGAACAAATGAACAAATGAACAAATGAACAAATGAACAAATGAACAAATGAACAAATGAACAAATGAACAAATGAACAAATGAACAAATGAACAAATGAACAAATGAACAAATGAACAAATGAACAAATGAACAAATGAACAAATGAACAAATGAACAAATGAACAAACGAACAAACGAACAAATGAACAAACGAACAAATGAACAAATGGACAAATGAACAAACGAACAAATGAACAAACGAACAAACGAACAAACGAACAAATGAAGAAATGAACAAATGAACAAATGAACAAATGAACAAATGAACAAATGAACAAATGAACAAATGAACAAATGAACAAATGAACAAATGAACAAATGAACAAATGAACAAATGAACAAATGAATAAATGAACAAATGAACAAATGAACAAATGAACAAATGAACAAATGAACAAATGAACAAATGAACAAATGAACAAATGAACAAATGAACAAATGAACAAATGAACAAATGAACAAATGAACAAATGAACAAATGAACAAATGAACAAATGAACAAATGAACAAATGAACAAATGAACAAATGAACAAATGAACAAATGAACAAATGAACAAATGAACAAATGAACAAATGAAAAAATGAACTAATGAACAAATGAAGAAATGAACAAATGAACAAATGAACAAATGAACAAATGAGCAAAATGAGCAAAAGGAACAAATGAACAAATGAACAAATGAACAAATGAACAAATGAACAAATGAACAAATGTACAAATGAACAAATGAACAAATGAACAAATGAACAAATGAACAAATGAACAAATGAACAAATGAACAAATGAACAAATGAACAAATGAACAAATGAACAAATGAACAAATGAACAAATGAACAAATGAACAAATGAACAAATGAACAAATGAACAAATGAACAAATGAACAAATGAACAAATGATCAAATGAACAAATGAACAAATGTACAAATGAACAAATGAGCGAATAGGCAAATGAACGAATGAACAAATGAGCCAATAGACAATCGCGCAAATGAACAAATGAACAAATGAACAAATGAACAAATGAACAAATGAACAAATGAACAAATGAACAAATGAACAAATGAACAAATGAACAAATGAACAAATGAACAAATGAACAAATGAACAAATGAACAAATGAACAAATGAACAAATGAACAAATGAACAAATGAACAAATGAACAAATGAACAAATGAAAAAATGAACTAATGAACAAATGAACAAATGAACAAATGAACAAATGAACAAATGAACAAATGTACAAATGAACAAATGAACAAATGAAGAAATGAAGAAATGAACAAATGAACAAATGAACAAACGAACAAATGAGCAAATGTACAAACGAACAAACGAACAAATGAAGAAATGAACAAATGAACAAATGAACAAATGAACAAATGAACAAATGAACAAATGAACAAATGAACAAATGAACAAATGAACAAATGAACAAATGAACAAATGAACAAATGAACAAATGACGAAATGAACAAATGAACAAATGAACAAATGAACAAATGAACAAATGAACAAATGAACAAATGAACAAATGAACAAATGAACAAATGAACAAATGAACAAATGAACAAATGAACAAATGACGAAATGAAGAAATGAACAAATGAACAAATGAACAAATGAACAAATGAACAAATGAACAAATGAACAAATGAACAAATGAACAAATGAACAAATGAACAAATGAACAAATGTACAAATGAACAAATGAACAAATGAACAAATGAACAAATGAACAAATGAACAAATGAACAAATGAACAAATGAACAAATGAACAAATGAACAAATGAACAAATGAACAAATGAACAAATGAACAAATGAACAAATGAACAAATGAACAAATGAACAAATGAACAAATGAACAAATGAACAAATGATCAAATGAACAAATGAACAAATGAACAAATGAACAAATGTACAAATGAACAAATGAATAAATGAAGAAATGAAGAAATGAAGAAATGAACAAATGAACAAATGAGCAAATGTACAAATGAAGAAATGAACAAATGAAGAAATGAACAAATGAAGAAATGAACAAATGAACAAATGAACAAATGAACAAATGAACAAATGTACAGATGAACAAATGAACAAATGAACAAATGAACAAATGAACAAATGAACAAATGAACAAATGAACAAATGAACAAATGAACAAATGAACAAATGAACAAATGAACAAATGTACAAATGAACAAATGGACAAATGAACAAATGAACAAATGAACAAATGAACAAATGAACAAATGAACAAATGAACAAATGAACAAATGAACAAACGAACAAATGAACAAACGAAAAAACGAACAAACGAACAAACGAACAAATGAACAAATGAGCAAATGAACAAGTGAACAAATGAACAAATGAACAAATGAAAAAATGAACTAATGAACAAATGAACAAATGAACAAATGAACAAATGAACAAATGAACAAATGAACAAATGTACAAATGAACAAATGAACAAATGAACAAATGAACAAATGAACAAATGAACAAATGAACAAATGAACAAATGAACAAATGAACAAATGAACAAGTGAACAAATGAAAAAATGAACTAATGAACAAATGAACAAATGAACAAATGAACAAATGAACAAATGAACAAATGAACAAATGAACAAATGAACAAATGAACAAATGAACAAATGAACAAATGAACAAATGAACAAATGAACAAATGAACAAATGAACAAATGAACAAATGAACAAATGAACAAATGAACAAATGATCAAATGAACAAATGAACAAATGTACAAATGAACAAATGAGCAAAATGAGCAAAAGGAACAAATGAACAAATGAACAAATGAACAAATGAACAAATGAACAAATGAACAAATGAACAAATGAACAAATGAACAAATGAACAAATGAACAAATGAACAAATGAACAAATGAACAAATGAACAAATGAACAAATGAACAAATGAACAAATGAACAAATGAACAAATGAACAAATGAACAAATGAACAAATGAACAAATGAACAAATGAACAAATGATCAAATGAACAAATGAACAAATGTACAAATGAACAAATGAGCGAATAGGCAAATGAACGAATGAACAAATGAGCCAATAGACAATCGCGCAAATGAACAAATGAACAAATGAACAAATGAACAAATGAACAAATGAACAAATGAACAAATGAACAAATGAACAAATGAACAAATGAACAAATGAACAAATGAACAAATGAACAAATGAACAAATGAACAAATGAACAAATGAACAAATGAACAAATGAACAAATGAACAAATGGACAAATGAACAAATGAACAAATGAACAAATGAACAAATGAACAAACGAACAAACGAACAAACGAACAAACGAACAAACGAACAAACGAACAAACGAACAAATGAAGAAATGAACAAATGAACAAATGAACAAATGAACAAATGAACAAATGAACAAATGAACAAATGAACAAATGAACAAATGAACAAATGAACAAATGAACAAATGAACAAATGAACAAATGAACAAATGAACAAATGAACAAATGAACAAATGTACAAATGAACAAATGAACAAATGAACAAATGAACAAATGAACAAATGAACAAATGAACAAATGAACAAATGAACAAATGAACAAATGAACAAATGAACAAATGAACAAATGAACAAATGAACAAATGAACAAATGAACAAATGAACAAATGAACAAGTGAACAAATGAACAAATGAACAAATGAAAAAATGAACTAATGAACAAATGAACAAATGAACAAATGAACAAATGAACAAATGAACAAATGAACAAATGTACAAATGAACAAATGAACAAATGAAGAAATGAAGAAATGAAGAAATGAACAAATGAACAAACGAACAAACGAACAAATGAGCAAATGTACAAATGAACAAATGAACAAATGAAGAAATGAACAAATGAGGAAATGAACAAATGAACAAATGAACAAATGAACAAATGAACAAATGAACAAATGAACAAATGTACAGATGAACAAATGAAGAAATGAACAAATGAACAAATGAACAAATGAACAAATGAACAAATGAACAAATGAACAAATGAACAAATGAACAAATGAACAAACGAAAAAACGAACAAACGAACAAACGAACAAATGAACAAATGAGCAAATGAACAAGTGAACAAATGAACAAATGAACAAATGAAAAAATGAACTAATGAACAAATGAACAAATGAACAAATGAACAAATGAACAAATGAACAAATGAACAAATGAACAAATGAACAAATGAACAAATGAACAAATGAACAAATGAACAAATGAAGAAATGAAGAAATGAAGAAATGAACAAATGAACAAATGAACAAATGAACAAATGAACAAATGAACAAATGAACAAATGAACAAATGAACAAATGAGCAAATGAACAAATGAAGAAATGAACAAATGAGCGAATAGGCAAATGAACGAATGAACAAATGAACAAATGAACAAATGAACAAATGAACAAATGAACAAATGAACAAATGAACAAATGAACAAATGAACAAATGAACAAATGAACAAATGAACAAATGAACAAATGAACAAATGACGAAATGAACAAATGAACAAATGAACAAATGAACAAATGAACAAATGAACAAATGAACAAATGAACAAATGAACAAATGAACAAATGAACAAATGAACAAATGAACAAATGAACAAATGAACAAATGAACAAATGAACAAATGAACAAATGAACAAATGAACAAATGAACAAATGAACAAATGAACAAATGAACAAATGAACAAATGAACAAATGAACAAATGAACAAATGAACAAATGAACAAATGAACAAATGAACAAATGAACAAATGAACAAATGAACAAATGAACAAATGAACAAATGAACAAATGAACAAATGAACAAATGAACAAATGAACAAATGAACAAATGAACAAATGAACAAATGAACAAATGAACAAATGAACAAATGAACAAATGAACAAATGAACAAATGAACAAATGAACAAATGAACAAATGAACAAATGAACAAATGATCAAATGAACAAATGAACAAATGAACAAATGAACAAATGTACAAATGAACAAATGAATAAATGAAGAAATGAAGAAATGAAGAAATGAACAAATGAACAAATGAGCAAATGTACAAATGAACAAATGAACAAATGAACAAATGAAGAAATGAACAAATGAACAAATGAACAAATGAACAAATGAACAAATGTACAGATGAACAAATGAACAAATGAACAAATGAACAAATGAACAAATGAACAAATGAACAAATGAACAAATGAACAAATGAACAAATGAACAAATGAACAAATGAACAAATGTACAAATGAACAAATGGACAAATGAACAAATGAACAAATGAACAAATGAACAAATGAACAAATGAACAAATGAACAAATGAACAAATGAACAAATGAACAAATGAACAAACGAACAAATGAACAAACGAAAAAACGAACAAACGAACAAACGAACAAATGAACAAATGAGCAAATGAACAAGTGAACAAATGAACAAATGAACAAATGAAAAAATGAACTAATGAACAAATGAACAAATGAACAAATGAACAAATGAACAAATGAACAAATGAACAAATGTACAAATGAACAAATGAACAAATGAACAAATGAACAAATGAACAAATGAACAAATGAACAAATGAACAAATGAACAAATGAACAAATGAACAAGTGAACAAATGAAAAAATGAACTAATGAACAAATGAACAAATGAACAAATGAACAAATGAACAAATGAACAAATGTACAAATGAACAAATGAACAAATGAAGAAATGAAGAAATGAAGAAATGATCAAATGAACAAACGAAAAAATGATCAAATGAACAAATGAACAAATGAACAAATGAACAAATGAACAAATGAGCGAATAGGCAAATGAACGAATGAACAAATGAGCCAATAGACAATCGCGCAAATGGACAAATGAACAAATGAACAAATGAACAAATGAACAAATGAACAAATGAACAAATGAACAAATGAACAAATGAACAAATGAACAAATGAACAAATGAACAAATGAACAAATGAACAAATGAACAAATGAACAAATGAACAAATGAACAAATGAACGAATGAACGAATGAACAAATGAACGAATGAACAAATGAACAAATGAACAAATGAACAAATGAACAAATGAACAAATGAACAAATGAACAAATGAACAAATGAACAAATGAACAAATGAACAAGTGAACAAATGAACAAATGAACAAATGAACAAATGAACTAATGAACAAATGAAGAAATGAACAAATGAACAAATGAACAAATGAACAAATGAGCAAAATGAGCAAAAGGAACAAATGAACAAATGAACAAATGAACAAATGAACAAATGAACAAATGAACAAATGAACAAATGAACAAATGTACAAATGAACAAATGAACAAATGAACAAATGAACAAATGAACAAATGAACAAATGAACAAATGAACAAATGAACAAATGAACAAATGAACAAATGAACAAATGAACAAATGAACAAATGAACAAATGAACAAATGAACAAATGAACAAATAAACAAATGAACAAATGAACAAATGAACAAATGAACAAATGAACAAATGAACAAATGAACAAATGAACAAATGAACAAATGAACAAATGAACAAATGAACAAATGATCAAATGAACAAATGAACAAATGAACAAATGAACAAATGAGCGAATAGGCAAATGAACGAATGAACAAATGAGCCAATAGACAATCGCGCAAATGGACAAATGAACAAATGAACAAATGAACAAATGAACAAATGAACAAATTAACAAATTATCAAATGAACAAATGAACAAATGAACAAATGAACAAATGAACAAATGAACAAATGAACAAATGAACAAATGAACAAATGAACAAATGAACAAATGAACAAATGATCAAATGAACAAATGAACAAATGAACAAATGAACAAATGAACAAATGAACAAATGAACAAATGAACAAATGAACAAATGAACAAATGAACAAATGAACAAATGATCAAATGAACAAATGAACAAATGAACAAATGAACAAATGAACAAATGAGCGAATAGGCAAATGAACGAATGAACAAATGAGCCAATAGACAATCGCGCAAATGGACAAATGAACAAATGAACAAATGAACAAATGAACAAATGAACAAATGAACAAATGAACAAATGAACAAATGAACAAATGAACAAATGAACAAATGAACAAATGAACAAATGAACAAATGAACAAATGAACAAATGAACAAATGAACAAATGAACAAATGAACAAATGAACAAATGAACAAATGAACAAATGAACAAATGAACAAATGAACAAATGAACAAATGAACAAATGAACAAATGAACAAATGAACAAATGAACAAATGAACAAATGAACAAATGAACAAATGAACAAATGAACAAATGAACAAATGAACAAATGAACAAATGAACAAATGAACAAATGAACAAGTGAACAAATGAACAAATGAACAAATGAAAAAATGAACTAATGAACAAATGAACAAATGAACAAATGAACAAATGAACAAATGTACAAATGAACAAATGAACAAATGAAGAAATGAAGAAATGAAGAAATGATCAAATGAACAAACGAACAAATGAGCAAATGTACAAATGAACAAATGAACAAATGAAGAAATGAACAAATGAAGAAATGAACAAATGAACAAATGAACAAATGAACAAATGAACAAATGTACAGATGAACAAATGAAGAAATGAACGAATGAACAAATGAACAAATGAACAAATGAACAAATGAACAAATGAACAAATGAACAAATGAACAAATGAACAAATGAACAAATGAACAAATGAACAAATGAACAAATGAACAAATGAACATATTTACAAATGAACAAATGAACAAATGAACAAATGAACAAATGAACAAATGAACAAATGAACAAATAAACAAATGAACAAATGAACAAATGAACAAATGAACAAATGAACAAATGAACAAATGAACAAATGAACAAATGAACAAATGAACAAATGAACAAATGAACAAATGAACCAATGAACAAATGAACAAATGAACAAATGAACAAATGAACAAATGAACAAATGAACAAATGAACAAATGAACAAATGAACAATTGAACAAATGAACAAATGAACAAATGAACAAATGAACAAATGAACAAATGAACAAATGAACAAATGAACAAATGAACAAATGAACAAATGAACAAATGAACAAATGAACAAATGATCAAATGAACAAATGAACAAATGAACAAATGAACAAATGAACAAATTAGCAAATGAACAAATGAACAAATGAACAAATGAACAAATGAGCGAGTACACAAATGAACAAATGAACAAATGAACAAATGATCAAATGAACAAATGAACAAATGAACAAATGAACAAATGAACAAAAGAACAAATGAACAAATGAACAAATGAACAAATGAACAAATGAACAAATGAACAAATGAACAAATGAACAAATGAACAAATGAACAAATGAACAAATGAACAAATGAACAAATGAACAAATGAACAAATGAACAAATGAACAAATGAACAAATGAACAAATGAACAAATGAACAAATGAACAAATGAACAAATGAACAAATGATCAAATGAACAAATGAGCAAAATGAGCAAAATGAACAAATGAACAAACGAACAAATGAACAAATGAACAAATGAACAAATGAACAAATGACCAAATCACCAAATGAACAAATGAACAAATGAACAAATGTACGAATGAACAAATGAACAAATGAACAAATGAACAAATTAACGAATGAACAAATGAACAAATGAACGAATGAACAAATGAACAAATGAAAAAATGAACAAATGAACAAATGAACAAATGAACAAATGAACAAATGAACAAATGAACAAATGAACAAATGATCAAATGAACAAATGAACAAATGAACGAATGAACAAACGAACAAATGAACTAACGAACAAACAAACAAACGAACAAACGAACAAACGAACAAACGAACAAACGAACAAACGAACAAATGAACAAATGAAGAAATGAACAAATGAACAAATGAACAAATGAACAAATGAACAAATGAACAAATGAACAAATGTACAAATGAACAAATGAACAAATGTACAAATGAACAAATGAACAAATGAACAAATGAACAAATGAACAAATGAACAAATGAACAAATGAACAAATGAACAAATGAACAAATGAGCGAATGAACATATGATCAAATGAACAAATGAACAAATGAACAAATGAACAAATGGACAAATGAACAAATGAACAAATGAACAAATGAACAAATGAACAAATGAACAAATGAACAAAAGAACAAATGAACAAATGAACAAATGAACATATGAACAAATGAACAAATGAACAAATGAACAAATGAAAAAATGAACAAATGAACAAATGAACAAATGAACAAACGAACAAATGAACAAACGAACAAATGAACAAACGAACAAATGAGCGAATAGACACATGAACAAATGAACAAATGAACAAATGAACAAATGAACAAATGAACAAATGAACAAATGAACAAATGAACAAATGAACAAATGAACAAATGAACAAATGAACAAATGAACAAATGAACAAATGAACAAATGAACAAATTGACAAATGAACAAATGAACAAATGAAGAAATGAACAAATGAACAAATGAACAAATGAACAAATGAACAAATGAACTAATGAACAAATGAACTAATGAACAAATGAACAAATGAACAAATGAACAAATGAACAAATGATCAAATGAACAAATGAACAAACGAACAAACGAACAAACGAACAAACGAACAAATGAACAAATGAACAAATGAACAAATGAACAAATGAACAAATGAACAAATGAACTAATGAACAAATGAACAAATGTACAAATGATCAAATGAACAAATGAACAAACGAACAAATGAACAAACGAACAAACGAACAAACGAACAAATGAACAAATGAACAAATGAACAAATGAACAAATGAACAAATGAACAAATTAACAAATGAACAAACGAACAAATGAACAAACGAACAAATGAGCGAATAGTCAAATGAACAAATGAACAAATGAACAAATGAACAAATGAACAAATGAACAAATGAACAAATGAACAAATGAACAAATGAACAAATGAACAAATGAACAAATGAACAAATGAACAAATGAACAAATGAACAAATGAACAAATGAACAAATGAACAAATGAACAAATGAACAAATGAACAAATGAACAAATGAACAAACGAACAAACGAACAAATGAACAAACGAACAAATGAACAAATGGACAAATGAACAAACGAACAAATGAACAAACGAACAAACGAACAAACGAACAAACGAACAAATGAAGAAATGAACAAATGAACAAATGAACAAATGAACAAATGAACAAATGAACAAATGAACAAATGAACAAATGAACAAATGAACAAATGAACAAATGAACAAAAGAACAAATGAACAAATGAACAAATGAACAAATGAACAAATGAACAAATGAACAAATGAACAAATGAACAAATGAACAAATGAACAAATGAACAAATGAACAAATGAACAAATGAACAAATGAACAAATGAACAATTGTACAAATGAACAAATGTACAAATGAACAAATGAAAAAATGAACAAATGAAGAAATGAACAAATGAACAAATGAACAAATGAACAAATGAACAAATGTACAGATGAACAAATGAAGAAATGAACAAATGAACAAATGAACAAATGAACAAATGAACAAATGAACAAATGAACAAATGAACAAATGAACAAATGAACAAATGAACAAATGAACAAATGAACAAATGAACAAATGTACAAATGAACAAATGAACAAATGAACAAATGAACAAATGAACAAATGAACAAATGAACAAATGAACAAATGAACAAATGAACAAATGAACAAATGAACAAATGAACAAATGAACAAATGAACAAATGAACAAATGAACAAATGAACAAATGAACAAATGAACAAAGGAACAAACGAACAAATGAAAAAAATGAACAAATGAACAAATGAACAAATGAACAAATGAACAAATGGACAAATGAACAAATGAACAAATGAACAAATGAACAAATGAACAAATGAACAAATGAACAAATGAACAAATGAACAAACGAACAAACGAACAAACGAACAAACGAACAAACGAACAAATGAAGAAATGAACAAATGAACAAATGAACAAATGAACAAATGAACAAATGAACAAATGAACAAATGAACAAATGAACAAATGAACAAATGAACAAGTGAACAAATGAACAAATGAACAAATGAAAAAATGAACAAATGAACAAATGAAAAAATGAAAAAATGAACTAATGAACAAATGAACAAATGAACAAATGAACAAATGAACAAATGAACAAATGAACAAATGTACAAATGAACAAATGAACAAATGAAGAAATGAAGAAATGAAGAAATGAACAAATGAACAAACGAACAAATGAGCAAATGTACAAATGAGCAAATGAAAAAATGAAGAAATGAACAAATGAGGAAATGAACAAATGAACAAATGAACAAATGAACAAATGAACAAATGAACAAATGTACAGATGAACAAATGAAGAAATGAACAAATGAACAAATGAACAAATGAACAAATGAACAAATGAACAAATGAACAAATGAACAAATGAACAAATGAACAAATGTACAAATGAACAAATGGACAAATGAACAAATGAACAAATGAACAAATGAACAAATGAACAAATGAACAAATGAACAAATGAACAAATGAACAAACGAACAAACGAACAAACGAACAAACGAACAAATGAACAAATGAACAAATGAACAAGTGAACAAATGAACAAATGAACAAATGAAAAAATGAACTAATGAACAAATGAACAAATGAACAAATGAACAAATGAACAAATGAACAAATGAACAAATGAACAAATGAACAAATGAACAAATGTACAAATGAACAAATGAACAAATGAAGAAAAGAAGAAATGAAGAAATGAACAAATGAACAAATGAACAAATGAACAAATGAACAAATGAACAAATGAACAAATGAGCAAATGAACAAATGAAGAAATGAACAAATGAACAAATGAACAAGTGAACAAATGAACAAATGAACAAATGAACAAATGAACAAGTGAACAAATGAACAAATGAACAAATGAAAAAATGAAAAAATGAACTAATGAAGAAATGAAGAAATGAAGAAATGAACAAATGAACAAACGAGCAAACGAACAAATCAACAAATGAACAAACGAACAAACGAACAAATGAACAAATGAACAAATGTACAAATGTACAAATGAACAAATGAACAAATGAAGAAATGAAGAAATGAACAAATGAACAAATGAACAAATGAACAAATGAACAAATGAACAAATGAACAAATGAACAAATGAACAAATGAACAAATGAACAAATGAACAAATGAACAAATGAACAAATGAACAAATGAACAAATGAACAAATGAACAAATGAACAAATGTACAAATGAACAAATGAACAAATGAACAAATGAACAAATGAACAAATGAACAAATGAACAAATGAACAAATGAACAAACGAACAAACGAACAAATGAACAAACGAACAAATGAACAAATAGACAAATGAACAAACGAACAAATGAACAAACGAACAAACGAACAAACGAACAAACGAACAAATGAAGAAATGAACAAATGAACAAATGAACAAATGAACAAATGAACAAATGAACAAATGAACAAATGAACAAATGAACAAATGAACAAATGAACAAATGAACAAATGAAGAAATGAACAAATGAACAAATGAACAAATGAACAAATGAACAAATGAACAAATGAACAAATTGAACAAATGAACAAATGAACAAATGAACAAATGAACAAATGAACAAATGAACAAATGAACAAATGATCAAATGAACAAATGAACAAATGAACAAATGAACAAATGAACAAATGAGCGAATAGGCAAATGAACGAATGAACAAATGAGCCAATAGACAATCGCGCAAATGAACAAATGAACAAATGAACAAATGAACAAATGAACAAATGAACAAATGAACAAATGAACAAATGAACAAATGAACAAATGAACAAATGAACAAATGAACAAGTGAACAAATGAACAAATGAACAAATGAAAAAATGAACTAATGAACAAATGAACAAATGAACAAATGAACAAATGAACAAATGAACAAATGTACAAATGAACAAATGAACAAATGAAGAAATGAAGAAATGAACAAATGAACAAATGAACAAACGAACAAATGAGCAAATGTACAAACGAACAAATGAAGAAATGAACAAATGAACAAATGAACAAATGAACAAATGAACAAATGAACAAATGAACAAATGAACAAATGAACAAATGAACAAATGAACAAATGAACAAATGAACAAATGAACAAATGAACAAATGACGAAATGAAGAAATGAACAAATGAACAAATGAACAAATGAACAAACGAACAAATGAACAAACGAAAAAACGAACAAACGAACAAACGAACAAATGAACAAATGAGCAAATGAACAAGTGAACAAATGAACAAATGAACAAATGAACAAATGAACAAATGAACAAATGAACAAATGAACAAATGTACAAATGAACAAATGAACAAATGAACAAATGAACAAATGAACAAATGAACAAATGAACAAATGAACAAATGAACAAATGAACAAATGAACAAATGAACAAGTGAACAAATGAAAAAATGAACAAATGAACAAATGAACAAATGAACAAATGAACAAATGAACAAATGAAGAAATGAAGAAATGAAGAAATGAACAAATGAACAAACGAACAAATGAGCAAACGTACAAATGAACAAATGAACAAATGAAGAAATGAACAAATGAGGAAATGAACAAATGAACAAATGAACAAATGAACAAATGAACAAATGAACAAATGTACAGATGAACAACTGAAGAAATGAACAA
The DNA here is from genome assembly GCF_051020955.1 of Megalopta genalis. Classification (NCBI taxonomy): domain Eukaryota; kingdom Metazoa; phylum Arthropoda; class Insecta; order Hymenoptera; family Halictidae; genus Megalopta; species Megalopta genalis. The sequence continues at coordinate 5,041,220 of NC_135022.1, forward strand.
ATGAACAAATGAACAAATGAACAAATGAACAAATGAACAAATGAACAAATGAACAAATGAACAAATGTACAAATGAACAAATGGACAAATGAACAAATGAACAAATGAACAAATGAACAAATGAACAAATGAACAAATGAACAAATGAACAAACGAACAAACGAACAAACGAACAAACGAACAAATGAACAAATGAACAAATGAACAAGTGAACAAATGAACAAATGAACAAATGAAAAAATGAACTAATGAACAAATGAACAAATGAACAAATTAACAAATGAACAAATGAACAAATGAACAAATGAACAAATGAACAAATGAACAAATGTACAAATGAACAAATGAACAAATGAAGAAAAGAAGAAATGAAGAAATGAACAAATGAACAAATGAACAAATGAACAAATGAACAAATGAACAAATGAACAAATGAGCAAATGAACAAATGAAGAAATGAACAAATGAACAAATGAACAAGTGAACAAATGAACAAATGAACAAATGAACAAATGAACAAATGAACAAGTGAACAAATGAACAAATGAACAAATGAAAAAATGAAAAAATGAACTAATGAAGAAATGAAGAAATGAAGAAATGAAGAAATGAACAAATGAACAAACGAGCAAACGAACAAATCAACAAATGAACAAACGAACAAACGAACAAATGAACAAATGAACAAATGTACAAATGTACAAATGAACAAATGAACAAATGAAGAAATGAAGAAATGAAGAAATGAACAAATGAACAAATGAACAAATGAACAAATGAACAAATGAAGAAATGAAGAAATGAAGAAATGAACAAATGAACAAATGAACAAATGAACAAATGAACAAATGAACAAATGAACAAATGAACAAATGAACAAATGAACAAATGTACAAATGAACAAATGAACAAATGAACAAATGAACAAATGAACAAATGAACAAATGAACAAATGTACAAATGAACAAATGAACAAATGAACAAATGAACAAATGAACAAATGAACAAATGAACAAATGAACAAATGAACAAATGAACAAATGAACAAGTGAACAAATGAAAAAATGAACTAATGAACAAATGAACAAATGAACAAATGAACAAATGAACAAATGAACAAATGTACAAATGAACAAATGAACAAATGAACAAATGAACAAATGAACAAATGAACAAATGAACAAATGAACAAATGATCAAATGAACAAATGAACAAATGAACAAATGAACAAATGAACAAATGAACAAATGAACAAATGAACAAATGAACAAATGAACAAATGAACAAATGAACAAATGAACAAATGAACAAATGAACAAATGAACAAATGAACAAATGAACAAATGAACAAATGAACAAATGAACAAATGAACAAAGGAACAAACGAACAAATGAAAAAAATGAACAAATGAACAAATGAACAAATGAACAAATGAACAAATGAACAAATGGACAAATGAACAAATGAACAAATGAACAAATGAACAAATGAACAAATGAACAAATGAACAAATGAACAAATGAACAAATGAACAAACGAACAAACGAACAAACGAACAAACGAACAAACGAACAAACGAACAAACGAACAAACGAACAAACGAACAAACGAACAAATGAAGAAATGAACAAATGAACAAATGAACAAATGAACAAATGAACAAATGAACAAATGAACAAATGAACAAATGAACAAATGTACAAATGAACAAATGAACAAATGAACAAATGAACAAATGAACAAATGAACAAATGAACAAATGAACAAATGAACAAATGAACAAATGAACAAATGAACAAATGAACAAATGAACAAATGAACAAATGAACAAATGAACAAATGAACAAATGAACAAATGAACAAATGAACAAATGAACAAATGAACAAATGAACAAATGAACAAATGAACAAATGAACAAATGAACAAATGAACAAATGAACAAATGAACAAATGAACAAATGAACAAATGAACAAATGAACAAATGAACAAATGAACAAATGAACAAATGAACAAATGAACAAATGAACAAATGAACAAATGAACAAATGAACAAATGAACAAATGAACAAATGAACAAATGAACAAATGAACAAATGAACAAATGAAAAAATGAACTAATGAACAAATGAAGAAATGAACAAATGAACAAATGAACAAATGAACAAATGAGCAAAATGAGCAAAAGGAACAAATGAACAAATGAACAAATGAACAAATGAACAAATGAACAAATGTACAAATGAACAAATGAACAAATGAACAAATGAACAAATGAACAAATGAACAAATGAACAAATGAACAAACGAACAAACGAACAAATGAACAAATGAACAAATGAACAAATGAACAAATGAACAAATGAACAAATGAACAAATGAACAAATGAACAAACGAACAAACGAACAAATGAACAAATGAACAAATGAACAAATGAACAAATGGACAAATGAACAAATGAACAAATGAACAAATGAACAAATGAACAAATGAACAAATGAACAAACGATCAAACGAACAAACGAACAAACGAACAAACGAACAAACGAACAAACGAACAATTGAACAAACGAACAAACGAACAAATGAACAAATGAACAAATGAACAAATGGACAAATGAACAAATGAACAAATGAACAAATGAACAAATGAACAAATGAACAAATGAACAAATGAACAAATGAACAAATGATCAAATGAACAAATGAACAAATGAACAAATGAACAAGTGAACAAATGAACAAATGAACAAATGAAAAAATGAACAAATGAACAAATGAACAAATGAACAAATGAACAAATGAACAAATGAACAAATGTACAAATGAACAAATGAACAAATGAACAAATGAAGAAATGAAGAAATGAAGAAATGAACAAATGAACAAACGAACAAATGAGCAAATGAACAAATGAACAAATGAACAAATGAACAAATGAACAAATGAACAAATGATCAAATGAACAAATGAACAAATGAACAAATGAACAAATGAACAAATGAGCGAATAGGCAAATGAACAAATGAACAAATGGACAAATGAACAAATGAACAAATGAACAAATGAACAAATGAACAAATGAACAAATGAACAAATGAACAAATGAACAAATGAACAAATGAACAAATGAACAAATGAACAAATGAACAAATGAACAAATGAACAAATGAACAAATGAACAAATGAACAAATGAACAAATGAACAAATGAACAAATGAACAAATGAACAAATGAACAAATGAACAAATGAACAAATGAACAAATGAACAAATGAACAAATGAACAAATGAACAAATGAACAAATGAACAAATGAACAAATGAACAAATGAACAAATGAACAAATGAACAAATGAACAAATGAACAAATGAACAAATGAACAAATGAACAAATGAACAAATGAACAAATGAACAAATGAACAAATGAACAAATGAACAAATGAACAAATGAACAAATGAACAAATGAACAAATGAACAAATGAACAAATGAACAAATGAACAAATGAACAAATGAACAAATGAACAAATGAACAAATGAACAAATGAGCGAATAGGCAAATGAACGAATGAACAAATGAGCCAATAGACAGTCGCGCAAATGGACAAATGAACAAATGAACAAATGAACAAATGAACAAATGAACAAATGAAGAAATGAACAAATGAACAAATGAACAAATGAGCAAAATGAGCAAAAGGAACAAATGAACAAATGAACAAATGAACAAATGAACAAATGAACAAATAAACAAATGTACAAATGAACAAATGAACAAATGAACAAATGAACAAATGAACAAATGAACAAATGAACAAATGAACGAATGAACAAATGAACAAATGAACAAATGAACAACTGAACAAACGAACAAATGAACAAATGAACAAATGAATAAATGAACAAATGAACAAATGAACAAATGAACAAATGCACAAATGAACAAATGATCAAATGAACAAATGAACGAATGAACAAATTGGCGAATAAACGAATGGACAAATGAACAAATGAACAACTGAACAAACGAACAAATGAACAAATGAACAAATGAACAAATGAACAAATGAACAAATGAACAAAAGAACAAATGAACAAATGAACAAATGAACAAATGAACAAATGAACAAATGAACAAATGAACAAACGAACAAACGAACAAACGAACAAATGAACAAATGAACAAATGATCAAATGAACAAATGAACGAATGAACGAATGAACAAATAACCAAATGAACAAATGAACAAATGAACAAATGAACAAATGAACAAATGAACAAATGAACAAATGAACAAATGAACAAATGAACAAATGAACAAATGAACAAAGGATCAAATGAACAAATGAACAAATGAACAAATGAACAAATGAACAAATGAACAAATGAACAAATGAACAAATGAACAAATGAACAAATGAACAAATGAACAAATGAACAAATGAACAAATGAACAAATGAACAAATGAACAAATGAACAAATGAACAAATGAACAAATGAACAAATGAACAAATGAACAAATGAACAAATGAACAAATGAACAAATGAACAAATGAACAAATGAACAAATGAACAAATGAAAAAATGAACAAATGAACAAATGAGCAAATGAACAAATGAACAAATGAACATATGAACAAATGAACAAATGAACAAATGAAGAAATACACAAGTGAACAAATGAAGAAATACACAAGTGAACAAATGAACAAGTGAACAAATGAACAAATGAACAAGTGAACAAATGAACAAGTGAACAAGTGAACAAATGAACAACTGAACAAATGAACAAATGAACAAATGTACAAATGAACAAATGAACAAATGAACAAATGAACAAATGAACAAATGAACAAATGAACAAATGAACAAATGAACAAATGAACGAATGAACAAATGAACAAATGAACAAATGAACAAATGAACAAATGAACAAATGAACAAATGAACAAATGAACAAATGAACAAATGAACAAATGAACAAATGAACAAATGAACAAATGAACAAATGAACAAATGAACAAATGAACAAATGAACAAATGAACAAATGAACAAATGAACAAATGAACAAATGAACAAATGAACAAATGAACAAATGAACAAATGAACAAATGAACAAATGAACAAATGAAAAAATGAACTAATGAACAAATGAAGAAATGAACAAATGAACAAATGAACAAATGAACAAATGAGCAAAATGAGCAAAAGGAACAAATGAACAAATGAACAAATGAACAAATGAACAAATGAACAAATGTACAAATGAACAAATGAACAAATGAACAAATGAACAAATGAACAAATGAACAAATGAACAAATGAACAAACGAACAAATGAACAAATGAACAAATGAACAAATGAACAAATGAACAAATGAACAAATGAACAAATGAACAAATGAACAAACGAACAAACGAACAAATGAACAAATGAACAAATGAACAAATGAACAAATGAACAAATGGACAAATGAACAAATGAACAAATGAACAAATGAACAAATGAACAAATGAACAAATGAACAAACGATCAAACGAACAAACGAACAAACGAACAAACGAACAAACGAACAAACGAACAATTGAACAAACGAACAAACGAACAAATGAACAAATGAACAAATGAACAAATGGACAAATGAACAAATGAACAAATGAACAAATGAACAAATGAACAAATGAACAAATGAACAAATGAACAAATGAACAAATGATCAAATGAACAAATGAACAAATGAACAAATGAACAAGTGAACAAATGAACAAATGAACAAATGAAAAAATGAACAAATGAACAAATGAACAAATGAACAAATGAACAAATGAACAAATGAACAAATGTACAAATGAACAAATGAACAAATGAACAAATGAAGAAATGAAGAAATGAAGAAATGAACAAATGAACAAACGAACAAATGAGCAAATGAACAAATGAACAAATGAACAAATGAACAAATGAACAAATGAACAAATGATCAAATGAACAAATGAACAAATGAACAAATGAACAAATGAACAAATGAGCGAATAGGCAAATGAACAAATGAACAAATGGACAAATGAACAAATGAACAAATGAACAAATGAACAAATGAACAAATGAACAAATGAACAAATGAACAAATGAACAAATGAACAAATGAACAAATGAACAAATGAACAAATGAACAAATGAACAAATGAACAAATGAACAAATGAACAAATGAACAAATGAACAAATGAACAAATGAACAAATGAACAAATGAACAAATGAACAAATGAACAAATGAACAAATGAACAAATGAACAAATGAACAAATGAACAAATGAACAAATGAACAAATGAACAAATGAACAAATGAACAAATGAACAAATGAACAAATGAACAAATGAACAAATGAACAAATGAACAAATGAACAAATGAACAAATGAACAAATGAACAAATGAACAAATGAACAAATGAACAAATGAACAAATGAACAAATGAACAAATGAACAAATGAACAAATGAACAAATGAACAAATGAACAAATGAACAAATGAACAAATGAACAAATGAACAAATGAACAAATGAACAAATGAACAAATGAACAAATGAACAAATGAACAAATGAACAAATGAACAAATGAGCGAATAGGCAAATGAACGAATGAACAAATGAGCCAATAGACAGTCGCGCAAATGGACAAATGAACAAATGAACAAATGAACAAATGAACAAATGAACAAATGAAGAAATGAACAAATGAACAAATGAACAAATGAGCAAAATGAGCAAAAGGAACAAATGAACAAATGAACAAATGAACAAATGAACAAATGAACAAATAAACAAATGTACAAATGAACAAATGAACAAATGAACAAATGAACAAATGAACAAATGAACAAATGAACAAATGAACGAATGAACAAATGAACAAATGAACAAATGAACAACTGAACAAACGAACAAATGAACAAATGAACAAATGAATAAATGAACAAATGAACAAATGAACAAATGAACAAATGCACAAATGAACAAATGATCAAATGAACAAATGAACGAATGAACAAATTGGCGAATAGACAATCGAACGAATGGACAAATGAACAAATGAACAACTGAACAAACGAACAAATGAACAAATGAACAAATGAACAAATGAACAAATGAACAAATGAACAAAAGAACAAATGAACAAATGAACAAATGAACAAATGAACAAATGAACAAATGAACAAATGAACAAACGAACAAACGAACAAACGAACAAATGAACAAATGAACAAATGATCAAATGAACAAATGAACGAATGAACGAATGAACAAATAACCAAATGAACAAATGAACAAATGAACAAATGAACAAATGAACAAATGAACAAATGAACAAATGAACAAATGAACAAATGAACAAATGAACAAATGAACAAAGGATCAAATGAACAAATGAACAAATGAACAAATGAACAAATGAACAAATGAACAAATGAACAAATGAACAAATGAACAAATGAACAAATGAACAAATGAACAAATGAACAAATGAACAAATGAACAAATGAACAAATGAACAAATGAACAAATGAACAAATGAACAAATGAACAAATGAACAAATGAACAAATGAACAAATGAACAAATGAACAAATGAACAAATGAACAAATGAACAAATGAACAAATGAACAAATGAACAAATGAACAAATGAAAAAATGAACAAATGAACAAATGAGCAAATGAACAAATGAACAAATGAACATATGAACAAATGAACAAATGAACAAATGAAGAAATACACAAGTGAACAAATGAAGAAATACACAAGTGAACAAATGAACAAGTGAACAAATGAACAAATGAACAAGTGAACAAATGAACAAGTGAACAAGTGAACAAATGAACAACTGAACAAATGAACAAATGAACAAATGTACAAATGAACAAATGAACAAATGAACAAATGAACAAATGAACAAATGAACAAATGAACAAATGAACAAATGAACAAATGAACGAATGAACAAATGAACAAATGAACAAATGAACAAATGAACAAGTGAACAAATGAAAAAATGAACTAATGAACAAATGAACAAATGAACAAATGAACAAATGAACAAATGAGCAAAATGAGCAAACGAACAAACGAACAAATGAGCAAATGAACAAATGAACAAATGAACAAATGAAGAAATGAACAAATGAAGAAATGAAGAAATGAACAAATGAACAAATGAACAAATGAACAAATGAACAAATGAACAAATGAACAAATGAACAAATGAACAAATGAAGAAATGAACAAATGAACAAATGAACAAATGAACAAATGAACAAATGAACAAATGAACAAATGAACAAAGGAACAAACGAACAAATGAACAAATGAACAAATGAACAAATGAACAAATGAACAAATGGACAAATGAACAAATGAACAAATGAACAAATGAACAAACGAACAAATGAACAAACGAACAAACGAACAAACGAACAAACGAACAAACGAACAAATGAAGAAATGAACAAATGAACAAATGAACAAATGAACAAATGAACAAATGAACAAATGAACAAATGAACAAATGAACAAATGAACAAATGAACAAATGTACAAATGAACAAATGAACAAATGAACAAATGAACAAATGAACAAATGAACAAATGAACAAATGAACAAATGAACAAATGAACAAATGAACAAATGAACAAATGAGCGAATAGGCAAATGAACGAATGAACAAATGAGCCAATAGACAATCGCGCAAATGGACAAATGAACAAATGAACAAATGAACAAATGAACAAATGAACAAATGAACAAATGAACAAATGAAAAATTGAACAAATGAACAAATGAACAAATGAACAAATGAACAAATGAACAAATGAACAAATGAACAAATGAACAAATGAACAAATGAACAAATGAACAAATGAACAAATGAACAAATGAACAAATGAACAAATGAACAAATGAACAAATGAACAAATGAACAAATGAACAAATGAACAAATGAACAAATGAACAAATGAACAAATGAACAAATGAACAAATGAACAAATGAACAAATGAACAAATGAACAAATGAACAAATGAACAAATGAACAAATGAACAAATGAACAAATGAACAAATGAACAAATGAACAAATGAACAAATGAACAAATGAACAAATGAACAAATGAACAAATGAACAAATGAACAAATGAACAAATGAACAAATGAACAAATGAACAAATGAACAAATGAACAAATGAACAAATGAACAAATGAACAAATGAACAAATGAACAAATGAACAAATGAACAAATGAACAAATGAGCGAATAGGCAAATGAACGAATGAACAAATGAGCCAATAGACAGTCGCGCAAATGGACAAATGAACAAATGAACAAATGAACAAATGAACAAATGAACAAATGAAGAAATGAAGAAATGAACAAATGAACAAATGAGCAAAATGAGCAAAAGGAACAAATGAACAAATGAACAAATGAACAAATGAACAAATGAACAAATAAACAAATGTACAAATGAACAAATGAACAAATGAACAAATGAACAAATGAACAAATGAACAAATGAACAAATGAACAAATGAACGAATGAACAAATGAACAAATGAACAAATGAACAACTGAACAAACGAACAAATGAACAAATGAACAAATGAATAAATGAACAAATGAACAAATGAACAAATGAACAAATGCACAAATGAACAAATGATCAAATGAACAAATGAACGAATGAACAAATTGGCGAATAGACAATCGAACGAATGGACAAATGAACAAATGAACAACTGAACAAACGAACAAATGAACAAATGAACAAATGAACAAATGAACAAATGAACAAATGAACAAAAGAACAAATGAACAAATGAACAAATGAACAAATGAACAAATGAACAAATGAACAAATGAACAAACGAACAAACGAACAAACGAACAAATGAACAAATGAACAAATGATCAAATGAACAAATGAACGAATGAACGAATGAACAAATAACCAAATGAACAAATGAACAAATGAACAAATGAACAAATGAACAAATGAACAAATGAACAAATGAACAAATGAACAAATGAACAAATGAACAAATGAACAAAGGATCAAATGAACAAATGAACAAATGAACAAATGAACAAATGAACAAATGAACAAATGAACAAATGAACAAATGAACAAATGAACAAATGAACAAATGAACAAATGAACAAATGAACAAATGAACAAATGAACAAATGAACAAATTGAACAAATGAACAAATGAACAAATGAACAAATGAACAAATGAACAAATGAACAAATGAACAAATGAACAAATGAACAAATGAACAAATGAAAAAATGAACAAATGAACAAATGAGCAAATGAACAAATGAACAAATGAACATATGAACAAATGAACAAATGAACAAATGAAGAAATACACAAGTGAACAAATGAAGAAATACACAAGTGAACAAATGAACAAGTGAACAAATGAACAAATGAACAAGTGAACAAATGAACAAGTGAACAAGTGAACAAATGAACAACTGAACAAATGAACAAATGAACAAATGTACAAATGAACAAATGAACAAATGAACAAATGAACAAATGAACAAATGAACAAATGAACAAATGAACAAATGAACAAATGAACGAATGAACAAATGAACAAATGAACAAATGAACAAATGAACAAGTGAACAAATGAAAAAATGAACTAATGAACAAATGAACAAATGAACAAATGAACAAATGAACAAATGAGCAAAATGAGCAAACGAACAAACGAACAAATGAGCAAATGAACAAATGAACAAATGAACAAATGAAGAAATGAACAAATGAAGAAATGAAGAAATGAAGAAATGAAGAAATGAACAAATGAACAAATGAACAAATGAACAAATGAACAAATGAACAAATGAACAAATGAACAAATGAACAAATGAACAAATGAACAAATGAACAAATGAACAAATGAACAAATGAACAAATGAACAAATGAACAAATGAACAAATGAACAAATGAACAAATGAACAAATGAACAAATGAACAAATGAACAAATGAACAAATGAACAAATGAACAAATGAACAAATGAACAAATGAACAAATGAACAAAGGAACAAACGAACAAATGAAAAAAATGAACAAATGAACAAATGAACAAATGAACAAATGAACAAATGGACAAATGAACAAATGAACAAATGAACAAATGAACAAATGAACAAATGAACAAATGAACAAATGAACAAATGAACAAATGAACAAACGAACAAACGAACAAACGAACAAACGAACAAACGAACAAATGAAGAAATGAACAAATGAACAAATGAACAAATGAACAAATGAACAAATGAACAAATGAACAAATGAACAAATGAACAAATGAACAAATGAACAAGTGAACAAATGAACAAATGAACAAATGAAAAAATGAAAAAATGAACTAATGAACAAATGAACAAATGAACAAATGAACAAATGAACAAATGAACAAATGAACAAATGAACAAATGTACAAATGAACAAATGAACAAATGAAGAAATGAAGAAATGAAGAAATGAACAAATGAACAAACGAACAAATGAGCAAATGTACAAATGAACAAATGAAAAAATGAAGAAATGAACAAATGAGGAAATGAACAAATGAACAAATGAACAAATGAACAAATGAACAAATGAACAAATGAACAAATGAACAAATGAACAAATGAACAAATGAACAAATGAACAAATGTACAAATGAACAAATGGACAAATGAACAAATGAACAAATGAACAAATGAACAAATGAACAAATGAACAAATGAACAAATGAACAAATGAACAAATGAACAAATGAACAAACGAACAAACGAACAAACGAACAAACGAACAAATGAACAAATGAACAAATGAACAAGTGAACAAATGAACAAATGAACAAATGAAAAAATGAACTAATGAACAAATGAACAAATGAACAAATGAACAAATGAACAAATGAACAAATGAACAAATGTACAAATGAACAAATGAACAAATGAAGAAAAGAAGAAATGAAGAAATGAACAAATGAACAAATGAACAAATGAACAAATGAACAAATGAACAAATGAACAAATGAGCAAATGAACAAATGAAGAAATGAACAAATGAACAAATGAACAAGTGAACAAATGAACAAATGAACAAATGAACAAATGAACAAATGAACAAATGAACAAGTGAACAAATGAACAAATGAACAAATGAAAAAATGAAAAAATGAACTAATGAAGAAATGAAGAAATGAAGAAATGAACAAATGAACAAACGAGCAAACGAACAAATCAACAAATGAACAAACGAACAAACGAACAAATGAACAAATGAACAAATGTACAAATGTACAAATGAACAAATGAACAAATGAAGAAATGAAGAAATGAACAAATGAACAAATGAACAAATGAACAAATGAACAAATGAACAAATGAACAAATGAACAAATGAACAAATGAACAAATGAACAAATGAACAAATGAACAAATGAACAAATGAACAAATGAACAAATGAACAAATGAACAAATGAACAAATGTACAAATGAACAAATGAACAAATGAACAAATGAACAAATGAACAAATGAACAAATGAACAAATGAACAAACGAACAAACGAACAAATGAACAAACGAACAAATGAACAAATAGACAAATGAACAAACGAACAAATGAACAAACGAACAAACGAACAAACGAACAAATGAAGAAATGAACAAATGAACAAATGAACAAATGAACAAATGAACAAATGAACAAATGAACAAATGAACAAATGAACAAATGAACAAATGAACAAATGAACAAATGAACAAATGAACAAATGAACAAATGAACAAATGAAGAAATGAACAAATGAACAAATGAACAAATGAACAAATGAACAAATGAACAAATGAACAAATGAACAAATGAACAAATGAACAAATGAACAAATTGAACAAATGAACAAATGAACAAATGAACAAATGAACAAATGAACAAATGAACAAATGAACAAATGATCAAATGAACAAATGAACAAATGAACAAATGAACAAATGAACAAATGAGCGAATAGGCAAATGAACGAATGAACAAATGAGCCAATAGACAATCGCGCAAATGAACAAATGAACAAATGAACAAATGAACAAATGAACAAATGAACAAATGAACAAATGAACAAATGAACAAATGAACAAATGAACAAATGAACAAATGAACAAATGAACAAATGTACAAATGAACAAATGAACAAATGAAGAAATGAAGAAATGAACAAATGAACAAATGAACAAACGAACAAATGAGCAAATGTACAAACGAACAAATGAAGAAATGAACAAATGAACAAATGAACAAATGAACAAATGAACAAATGAACAAATGAACAAATGAACAAATGAACAAATGAACAAATGAACAAATGACGAAATGAAGAAATGAACAAATGAACAAATGAACAAATGAACAAACGAACAAATGAACAAACGAAAAAACGAACAAACGAACAAACGAACAAATGAACAAATGAGCAAATGAACAAGTGAACAAATGAACAAATGAACAAATGAAAAAATGAACTAATGAACAAATGAACAAATGAACAAATGAACAAATGAACAAATGAACAAATGTACAAATGAACAAATGAACAAATGAACAAATGAACAAATGAACAAATGAACAAATGAACAAATGAACAAATGAACAAATGAACAAGTGAACAAATGAAAAAATGAACTAATGAACAAATGAACAAATGAACAAATGAACAAATGAACAAATGAACAAATGTACAAATGAACAAATGAACAAATGAAGAAATGAAGAAATGAAGAAATGATCAAATGAACAAACGAACAAATGAGCAAATGTACAAATGAACAAATGAAAAAATGAACAAATGAAGAAATGAACAAATGAACAAATGAACAAATGAACAAATGAACAAATGAACAAATGTACAGATGAACAAATGAACAAATGAACAAATGAACAAATGAACAAATGAACAAATGAACAAATGAACAAATGAACAAATGAACAAATGAACAAATGAACAAATGAACAAATGTACAAATGAACAAATGAACAAATGAACAAATGAACAAATGAACAAATGAACAAATGAACAAATGAACAAATGAACAAATGAACAAATGATCAAATGAACAAATGAACAAATGAACAAATGAACAAATGAACAAATGAACAAATGAACAAATGAACAAATGAACAAATGAACAAATGAACAAATGAACAAATGAACAAATGAACAAATGAACAAATGAACAAATGAACAAATGAACAAATGAACAAATGAACAAAGGAACAAACGAACAAATGAAAAAAATGAACAAATGAACAAATGAACAAATGAACAAATGAACAAATGAACAAATGAACAAATGAACAAAGGAACAAACGAACAAATGAAAAAAATGAACAAATGAACAAATGAACAAATGAACAAATGAACAAATGGACAAATGAACAAATGAACAAATGAACAAATGAACAAATGAACAAATGAACAAATGAACAAACGAACAAACGAACAAACGAACAAACGAACAAACGAACAAACGAACAAATGAAGAAATGAACAAATGAACAAATGAACAAATGAACAAATGAACAAATGAACAAATGAACAAATGAACAAATGAACAAATGAACAAATGAACAAATGTACAAATGAACAAATGAACAAATGAACAAATGAACAAATGAACAAATGAACAAATGAACAAATGAACAAATGAACAAATGAACAAATGAACAAATGAACAAATGAACAAATGAACAAATGAACAAATGAACAAATGAACAAATGAACAAATGAACAAATGAACAAATGAACAAATGAACAAATGAACAAGTGAACAAATGAACAAATGAACAAATGAAAAAATGAACTAATGAACAAATGAACAAATGAACAAATGAACAAATGAACAAATGAACAAATGAACAAATGTACAAATGAACAAATGAACAAATGAAGAAATGAAGAAATGAAGAAATGAACAAATGAACAAACGAACAAATGAGCAAACGTACAAATGAACAAATGAACAAATGAAGAAATGAACAAATGAGGAAATGAACAAATGAACAAATGAACAAATGAACAAATGAACAAATGAACAAATGTACAGATGAACAAATGAAGAAATGAACAAATGAACAAATGAACAAATGAACAAATGAACAAATGAACAAATGAACAAATGAACAAATGAACAAATGAACAAATGAACAAATGAACAAATGTACAAATGAACAAATGGACAAATGAACAAATGAACAAATGAACAAATGAACAAATGAACAAATGAACAAATGAACAAATGAACAAACGAACAAACGAACAAACGAACAAACGAACAAATGAACAAATGAACAAATGAACAAGTGAACAAATGAACAAATGAACAAATGAAAAAATGAACTAATGAACAAATGAACAAATGAACAAATTAACAAATGAACAAATGAACAAATGAACAAATGAACAAATGAACAAATGAACAAATGTACAAATGAACAAATGAACAAATGAAGAAAAGAAGAAATGAAGAAATGAACAAATGAACAAATGAACAAATGAACAAATGAACAAATGAACAAATGAACAAATGAGCAAATGAACAAATGAAGAAATGAACAAATGAACAAATGAACAAGTGAACAAATGAACAAATGAACAAATGAACAAATGAACAAATGAACAAATGAACAAGTGAACAAATGAACAAATGAAAAATGAAAAAATGAAAAAATGAACTAATGAAGAAATGAAGAAATGAAGAAATGAACAAATGAACAAACGAGCAAACGAACAAATCAACAAATGAACAAACGAACAAACGAACAAATGAACAAATGAACAAATGTACAAATGTACAAATGAACAAATGAACAAATGAAGAAATGAAGAAATGAAGAAATGAACAAATGAACAAATGAACAAATGAACAAATGAACAAATGAAGAAATGAAGAAATGAAGAAATGAACAAATGAACAAATGAACAAATGAACAAATGAACAAATGAACAAATGAACAAATGAACAAATGAACAAATGAACAAATGTACAAATGAACAAATGAACAAATGAACAAATGAACAAATGAACAAATGAACAAATGAACAAATGAACAAATGAACAAATGAACAAATGAACAAATGAACAAATGAACAAATGAACAAATGAACAAATGAACAAATGAACAAATGAACAAATGAACAAATGAACAAATGAACAAATGAACTAATGAACAAATGAACAAATGAACAAATGATCAAATGAACAAATGAACAAATGAACAAATGAACAAATGAGCGAATAGGCAAATGAACGAATGAACAAATGAGCCAATAGACAATCGCGCAAATGGACAAATGAACAAATGAACAAATGAACAAATGAACAAATGAACAAATGAACAAATGAACAAATGAACAAATGTACAAATGAACAAATGAACAAATGAACAAATGAACAAATGAACAAATGAACAAATGAACAAATGAACAAATGAACAAATGAAAAAGTGAACAAATGAACAAATGAACAAATGAAAAAATGAACTAATGAACAAATGAACAAATGAACAAATGAACAAATGAACAAATGAACAAATGAACAAATGTACAAATGAACAAATGAAGAAATGAAGAAATGAAGAAATGAACAAATGAACAAATGAAGAAATGAACAAATGAACAAACGAACAAATGAGCAAATGTACAAATGAACAAATGAACAAATGAAGAAATGAACAAATGAAGAAATGAAGAAATGAACAAATGAACAAATGAACAAATGAACAAATGAACAAATGTACAGATGAACAAATGAAGAAATGAACAAATGAACAAATGAACAAATGAACAAATGAACAAATGAACAAATGAACAAATGAACAAATGAACAAATGAAGAAATGAACAAATGAACAAATGAACAAATGAACAAATGAACAAATGAACAAATGTACAAATGAACAAATGAACAAATGAAGAAATGAAGAAATGAAGAAATGAACAAATGAAGAATTGAACAAATGAACAAACGAACAAATGAGCAAATGTACAAATGAACAAATGAACAAATGAAGAAATGAACAAATGAAGAAATGAACAAATGAACAAATGAACAAATGAACAAATGAACAAATGAACAAATGAACAAATGAACAAATGAACAAATGAACAAATGTACAGATGAACAAATGAAGAAATGAACAAATGAACAAATGAACAAATGAACAAATGAACAAATGAACAAATGAACAAATGAACAAATGAACAAATGTACAAATGAACAAATGAACAAATGAACAAATGAACAAATGAACAAATGGACAAATGAACAAATGAACAAACGAACAAATGAACAAATGAACAAATGTACAAATGTACAAATGAACAAATGAACAAATGAAGAAATGAAGAAATGAAGAAATGAACAAATGAACAAATGAACAAATGAAGAAATGATCAAATGAACAAACGAACAAATGAGCAAATGTACAAATGAACAAATGAAAAAATGAACAAATGAAGAAATGAACAAATGAACAAATGAACAAATGAACAAATGAACAAATGAACAAATGAACAAATGTACAGATGAACAAATGAACAAATGAACAAATGAACAAATGAACAAATGAACAAATGAACAAATGAACAAATGAACAAATGAACAAATGAACAAATGAACAAATGAACAAATGTACAAATGAACAAATGAACAAATGAACAAATGAACAAATGAACAAATGAACAAATGAACAAATGAACAAATGAACAAATGAACAAATGATCAAATGAACAAATGAACAAATGAACAAATGAACAAATGAACAAATGAACAAATGAACAAATGAACAAATGAACAAATGAACAAATGAACAAATGAACAAATGAACAAATGAACAAATGAACAAATGAACAAATGAACAAATGAACAAATGAACAAATGAACAAAGGAACAAACGAACAAATGAAAAAAATGAACAAATGAACAAATGAACAAATGAACAAATGAACAAATGAACAAATGAACAAATGAACAAAGGAACAAACGAACAAATGAAAAAAATGAACAAATGAACAAATGAACAAATGAACAAATGAACAAATGGACAAATGAACAAATGAACAAATGAACAAATGAACAAATGAACAAATGAACAAATGAACAAACGAACAAACGAACAAACGAACAAACGAACAAACGAACAAACGAACAAATGAAGAAATGAACAAATGAACAAATGAACAAATGAACAAATGAACAAATGAACAAATGAACAAATGAACAAATGTACAAATGAACAAATGAACAAATGAACAAATGAACAAATGAACAAATGAACAAATGAACAAATGAACAAATGAACAAATGAACAAATGAACAAATGAACAAATGAACAAATGAACAAATGAACAAATGAACAAATGAACAAATGAACAAATGAACAAATGAACAAATGAACAAATGAACAAATGAACAAGTGAACAAATGAACAAATGAACAAATGAAAAAATGAACTAATGAACAAATGAACAAATGAACAAATGAACAAATGAACAAATGAACAAATGAACAAATGTACAAATGAACAAATGAACAAATGAAGAAATGAAGAAATGAAAAAATGAACAAATGAACAAACGAACAAATGAGCAAACGTACAAATGAACAAATGAACAAATGAAGAAATGAACAAATGAGGAAATGAACAAATGAACAAATGAACAAATGAACAAATGAACAAATGAACAAATGTACAGATGAACAAATGAAGAAATGAACAAATGAACAAATGAACAAATGAACAAATGAACAAATGAACAAATGAACAAATGAACAAATGAACAAATGAACAAATGAACAAATGAACAAATGAACAAATGTACAAATGAACAAATGGACAAATGAACAAATGAACAAATGAACAAATGAACAAATGAACAAATGAACAAATGAACAAACGAACAAACGAACAAACGAACAAACGAACAAATGAACAAATGAACAAATGAACAAGTGAACAAATGAACAAATGAACAAATGAAAAAATGAACTAATGAACAAATGAACAAATGAACAAATTAACAAATGAACAAATGAACAAATGAACAAATGAACAAATGAACAAATGAACAAATGTACAAATGAACAAATGAACAAATGAAGAAAAGAAGAAATGAAGAAATGAACAAATGAACAAATGAACAAATGAACAAATGAACAAATGAACAAATGAACAAATGAGCAAATGAACAAATGAAGAAATGAACAAATGAACAAATGAACAAGTGAACAAATGAACAAATGAACAAATGAACAAATGAACAAATGAACAAATGAACAAGTGAACAAATGAACAAATGAAAAATGAAAAAATGAAAAAATGAACTAATGAAGAAATGAAGAAATGAAGAAATGAACAAATGAACAAACGAGCAAACGAACAAATCAACAAATGAACAAACGAACAAACGAACAAATGAACAAATGAACAAATGTACAAATGTACAAATGAACAAATGAACAAATGAAGAAATGAAGAAATGAAGAAATGAACAAATGAACAAATGAACAAATGAACAAATGAACAAATGAAGAAATGAAGAAATGAAGAAATGAACAAATGAACAAATGAACAAATGAACAAATGAACAAATGAACAAATGAACAAATGAACAAATGAACAAATGAACAAATGTACAAATGAACAAATGAACAAATGAACAAATGAACAAATGAACAAATGAACAAATGAACAAATGAACAAATGAACAAATGAACAAATGAACAAATGAACAAATGGACAAATGAACAAATGAACAAATGAACAAATGAACAAATGAACAAATGAACAAATGAACAAATGAACAAATGAACTAATGAACAAATGAACAAATGAACAAATGATCAAATGAACAAATGAACAAATGAACAAATGAACAAATGAGCGAATAGGCAAATGAACGAATGAACAAATGAGCCAATAGACAATCGCGCAAATGGACAAATGAACAAATGAACAAATGAACAAATGAACAAATGAACAAATGAACAAATGAACAAATGAACAAATGAACAAATGAACAAATGTACAAATGAACAAATGAACAAATGAACAAATGAACAAATGAACAAATGAACAAATGAACAAATGAACAAATGAAAAAGTGAACAAATGAACAAATGAACAAATGAAAAAATGAACTAATGAACAAATGAACAAATGAACAAATGAACAAATGAACAAATGAACAAATGAACAAATGAACAAATGTACAAATGAACAAATGAAGAAATGAAGAAATGAAGAAATGAACAAATGAACAAATGAAGAAATGAACAAATGAACAAACGAACAAATGAGCAAATGTACAAATGAACAAATGAACAAATGAAGAAATGAACAAATGAAGAAATGAAGAAATGAACAAATGAACAAATGAACAAATGAACAAATGAACAAATGTACAGATGAACAAATGAAGAAATGAACAAATGAACAAATGAACAAATGAACAAATGAACAAATGAACAAATGAACAAATGAACAAATGAAGAAATGAACAAATGAACAAATGAACAAATGAACAAATGAACAAATGAACAAATGTACAAATGAACAAATGAACAAATGAAGAAATGAAGAAATGAAGAAATGAACAAATGAAGAATTGAACAAATGAACAAACGAACAAATGAGCAAATGTACAAATGAACAAATGAACAAATGAAGAAATGAACAAATGAAGAAATGAACAAATGAACAAATGAACAAATGAACAAATGAACAAATGAACAAATGAACAAATGAACAAATGAACAAATGAACAAATGTACAGATGAACAAATGAAGAAATGAACAAATGAACAAATGAACAAATGAACAAATGAACAAATGACCAAATGAACAAATGAACAAATGAACAAATGTACAAATGAACAAATGAACAAATGAACAAATGAACAAATGAACAAATGGACAAATGAACAAATGAACAAATGAACAAATGAACAAATGAACAAATGAACAAATGAACAAATGAACAAATGAACAAACGAACAAACGAACAAACGAACAAACGAACAAACGAACAAATGAAGAAATGAACAAATGAACAAATGAACAAATGAACAAATGAACAAATGAACAAATGAACAAATGAACAAATGAACAAATGAACAAATGTACAAATGAACAAATGAACAAATGAACAAATGAACAAATGAACAAATGAACAAATGAACAAATGAACAAATGAACAAATGAACAAATGAACAAATGAACAAATGAACAAATGAACAAATGAACAAATGAACAAATGAGCGAATAGGCAAATGAACGAATGAACAAATGAGCCAATAGACAATCGCGCAAATGGACAAATGAACAAATGAACAAATGAACAAATGAACAAATGAACAAATGAACAAATGAACAAATGAACAAATGAACAAATGAACAAATGAACAAATGAACAAATGAACAAATGAACAAATGAACAAATGAACAAATGAACAAATGAACAAATGAACAAATGAACAAATGAACAAATGAACAAATGAACAAATGAACAAATGAACAAATGAACAAATGAACAAATGAACAAATGAACAAATGAACAAATGAACAAATGAACAAATGAACAAATGAACAAATGAACAAATGAACAAATGAACAAATGAACAAATGAACAAATGAACAAATGAACAAATGAACAAATGAACAAATGAACAAATGAACAAATGAACAAATGAACAAATGAACAAATGAACAAATGAACAAATGAACAAATGAACAAATGAACAAATGAACAAATGAAAAAATGAACTAATGAACAAATGAAGAAATGAACAAATGAACAAATGAACAAATGAACAAATGAGCAAAATGAGCAAAAGGAACAAATGAACAAATGAACAAATGAACAAATGAACAAATGAACAAATGTACAAATGAACAAATGAACAAATGAACAAATGAACAAATGAACAAATGAACAAATGAACAAATGAACAAATGAACAAATGAACAAATGAACAAATGAACAAATGAACAAATGAACAAATGAACAAATGAACAAATGAACAAATGAACAAACGAACAAACGAACAAATGAACAAATGAACAAATGAACAAATGAACAAATGAACAAATGGACAAATGAACAAATGAACAAATGAACAAATGAACAAATGAACAAATGAACAAACGATCAAACGAACAAACGAACAAACGAACAAACGAACAAACGAACAAACGAACAATTGAACAAACGAACAAACGAACAAATGAACAAATGAACAAATGAACAAATGGACAAATGAACAAATGAACAAATGAACAAATGAACAAATGAACAAATGAACAAATGAACAAATGAACAAATGAACAAATGAACAAATGATCAAATGAACAAATGAACAAATGAACAAATGAACAAGTGAACAAATGAACAAATGAACAAATGAAAAAATGAACTAATGAACAAATGAACAAATGAACAAATGAACAAATGAACAAATGAACAAATGTACAAATGAACAAATGAACAAATGAACAAATGAAGAAATGAAGAAATGAAGAAATGAACAAATGAACAAACGAACAAATGAGCAAATGAACAAATGAACAAATGAACAAATGAACAAATGAACAAATGAACAAATGATCAAATGAACAAATGAACAAATGAACAAATGAACAAATGAACAAATGAGCGAATAGGCAAATGAACAAATGAACAAATGGACAAATGAACAAATGAACAAATGAACAAATGAACAAATGAACAAATGAACAAATGAACAAATGAACAAATGAACAAATGAACAAATGAACAAATGAACAAATGAACAAATGAACAAATGAACAAATGAACAAATGAACAAATGAACAAATGAACAAATGAACAAATGAACAAATGAACAAATGAACAAATGAACAAATGAACAAATGAACAAATGAACAAATGAACAAATGAACAAATGAACAAATGAACAAATGAACAAATGAACAAATGAACAAATGAACAAATGAACAAATGAACAAATGAACAAATGAACAAATGAACAAATGAACAAATGAACAAATGAACAAGTGAACAAATGAACAAATGAACAAATGAACAAATGAACAAATGAACAAATGAACAAATGAACAAATGAACAAATGAACAAATGAACAAATGAGCGAATAGGCAAATGAACGAATGAACAAATGAGCCAATAGACAGTCGCGCAAATGGACAAATGAACAAATGGACAAATGAACAAATGAACAAATGAACAAATGAACAAATGAAGAAATGAACAAATGAACAAATGAACAAATGAGCAAAATGAGCAAAAGGAACAAATGAACAAATGAACAAATGAACAAATGAACAAATGAACAAATAAACAAATGTACAAATGAACAAATGAACAAATGAACAAATGAACAAATGAACAAATAAACAAATGAACAAATGAACGAATGAACAAATGAACAAATGAACAAATGAACAACTGAACAAACGAACAAATGAACAAATGAACAAATGAATAAATGAACAAATGAACAAATGAACAAATGAACAAATGCACAAATGAACAAATGATCAAATGAACAAATGAACGAATGAACAAATTGGCGAATAGACAATCGAACGAATGGACAAATGAACAAATGAACAACTGAACAAACGAACAAATGAACAAATGAACAAATGAACAAATGAACAAATGAACAAATGAACAAATGAACAAAAGAACAAATGAACAAATGAACAAATGAACAAATGAACAAATGAACAAATGAACAAATGAACAAACGAACAAACGAACAAACGAACAAATGAACAAATGAACAAATGATCAAATGAACAAATGAACGAATGAACGAATGAACAAATAACCAAATGAACAAATGAACAAATGAACAAATGAACAAATGAACAAATGAACAAATGAACAAATGAACAAATGAACAAATGAACAAATGAACAAATGAACAAATGAACAAATGAACAAATGAACAAATGAACAAATGAACAAATGAACAAATGAACAAATGAACAAATGAACAAATGAACAAATGAACAAATGAACAAATGAACAAATGAACAAATGAAAAAATGAACAAATGAACAAATGAGCAAATGAACAAATGAACAAATGAACATATGAACAAATGAACAAATGAACAAATGAAGAAATACACAAGTGAACAAATGAAGAAATACACAAGTGAACAAATGAACAAGTGAACAAATGAACAAATGAACAAGTGAACAAATGAACAAGTGAACAAGTGAACAAATGAACAACTGAACAAATGAACAAATGAACAAATGTACAAATGAACAAATGAACAAATGAACAAATGAACAAATGAACAAATGAACAAATGAACAAATGAACAAATGAACAAATGAACGAATGAACAAATGAACAAATGAACAAATGAACAAATGAACAAGTGAACAAATGAAAAAATGAACTAATGAACAAATGAACAAATGAACAAATGAACAAATGAACAAATGAGCAAAATGAGCAAACGAACAAACGAACAAATGAGCAAATGAACAAATGAACAAATGAACAAATGAAGAAATGAACAAATGAAGAAATGAAGAAATGAACAAATGAACAAATGAACAAATGAACAAATGAACAAATGAACAAATGAACAAATGAACAAATGAACAAATGAACAAATGAACAAATGAACAAATGAACAAATGAACAAATGAACAAATGAACAAATGAACAAATGAACAAATGAACAAAGGAACAAACGAACAAATGAATAAATGAATAAATGAACAAATGAACAAATGAACAAATGGACAAATGAACAAATGAACAAATGAACAAATGAACAAACGAACAAATGAACAAACGAACAAACGAACAAACGAACAAACGAACAAACGAACAAATGAAGAAATGAACAAATGAACAAATGAACAAATGAACAAATGAACAAATGAACAAATGAACAAATGAACAAATGAACAAATGAACAAATGAACAAATGTACAAATGAACAAATGAACAAATGAACAAATGAACAAATGAACAAATGAACAAATGAACAAATGAACAAATGAACAAATGAACAAATGAACAAATGAGCGAATAGGCAAATGAACGAATGAACAAATGAGCCAATAGACAATCGCGCAAATGGACAAATGAACAAATGAACAAATGAACAAATGAACAAATGAACAAATGAACAAATGAACAAATGAACAAATGAAAAATTGAACAAATGAACAAATGAACAAATGAACAAATGAACAAATGAACAAATGAACAAATGAACAAATGAACAAATGAACAAATGAACAAATGAACAAATGAACAAATGAACAAATGAACAAATGAACAAATGAACAAATGAACAAATGAACAAATGAACAAATGAACAAATGAACAAATGAACAAATGAACAAATGAACAAATGAACAAATGAACAAATGAACAAATGAACAAATGAACAAATGAACATATGAACAAATGAACAAATGAACAAATGAAGAAATACACAAGTGAACAAATGAAGAAATACACAAGTGAACAAATGAACAAGTGAACAAATGAACAAATGAACAAGTGAACAAGTGAACAAATGAACAACTGAACAAATGAACAAATGAACAAATGTACAAATGAACAAATGAACAAATGAACAAATGAACAAATGAACAAATGAACAAATGAACAAATGAACAAATGAACAAATGAACGAATGAACAAATGAACAAATGAACAAATGAACAAATGAACAAGTGAACAAATGAAAAAATGAACTAATGAACAAATGAACAAATGAACAAATGAACAAATGATCAAATGAGCAAAATGAGCAAACGAACAAACGAACAAATGAGCAAATGAACAAATGAACAAATGAACAAATGAAGAAATGAACAAATGAAGAAATGAAGAAATGAACAAATGAACAAATGAACAAATGAACAAATGAACAAATGAACAAATGAACAAATGAACAAATGAACAAATGAACAAATGAACAAATGAACAAATGAACAAATGAACAAATGAACAAATGAACAAATGAACAAATGAACAAATGAACAAATGAACAAAGGAACAAACGAACAAATGAACAAATGAACAAATGAACAAATGAACAAATGAACAAATGGACAAATGAACAAATGAACAAATGAACAAATGAACAAACGAACAAATGAACAAACGAACAAATGAAAAAATGAACTAATGAACAAATGAACAAATGAACAAATGAACAAATGAACAAATGAGCAAAATGAGCAAAAGGAACAAATGAACAAATGAACAAATGAACAAATGAACAAATGAACAAATGTACAAATGAACAAATGAACAAATGAACAAATGAACAAATGAACAAATGAACAAATGAACAAATGAACAAATGAACAAATGAACAAATGAACAAATGAACAAATGAACAAATGAACAAATGAACAAATGAACAAATGAACAAATGAACAAATGAACAAATGAACAAATGAACAAATGAACAAATGAACAAATGAACAAATGAACAAATGAACAAATGAACAAATGAACAAATGAACAAATGAACAAATGAACAAATGAACAAATGAACAAATGAACAAATGAACAAATGAACAAATGAACAAATGAACAAATGAACAAATGAACAAATGAACAAATGAACAAATGAACAAATGAACAAATGAACAAATGAACAAATGAACAAATGAACAAATGAACAAATGAACAAATGAACAAATGAACAAATGAACAAATGAGCAAATGAACAAATGAACAAATGAACAAATGAACAAATGAACAAATGAACAAATGAACAAATGAACAAATGAACAAATGAACAAATGAACAAATGAACAAATGAACAAATGAACAAATGAACAAATGAACAAATGAACAAATGAACAAATGAACAAATGAACAAATGAACAAATGAACAAATGAACAAATGAACAAATGAACAAATGAACAAATGAACAAATGAACAAATGAACAAATGAACGAATGAACGAATGAACGAATGAACGAATGAACGAATGAACGAATGAACGAATGAACGAATGAACGAATGAACAAATGAACAAATGAACAAGTGAACAAATGAACAAATGAACAAATGAAAAAATGAACTAATGAACTAATGAACAAATGAACAAATGAACAAATGAACAAATGAACAAATGAGCAAAATGAGCAAAAGGAACAAATGAACAAATGAACAAATGAACAAATGAACAAATGAACAAATGTACAAATGAACAAATGAACAAATGAACAAATGAACAAATGAACAAATGAACAAATGAACAAATGAACAAATGAACAAATGAACAAATGAACAAATGAACAAATGAACAAATGAACAAGTGAACAAATGAACAAATGAACAAGTGAACAAATGAACAAATGAACAAATGAAAAAATGAACTAATGAACAAATGAACAAATGAACAAATGAACAATTGAACAAATGAACAAATGAACAAATGAACAAATGAACAAATGTACAAATGAACAAATGAACAAATGAACAAATGAAGAAATGAAGAAATGAAGAAATGAAGAAATGAACAAATGAACAAACGAACAAATGAGCAAATGAACAAATGAACAAATGAACAAATGAACAAATGATCAAATGAACAAATGAACAAATGAACAATTGAACAAATGAACAAATGAGCGAATAGGCAAATGAACAAATGAACAAATGAACAAATGAACAAATGAACAAATGAACAAATGAACAAATGAACAAATGAACAAATGAACAAATGAACAAATGAACAAATGAACAAATGAACAAATGAACAAATGAACAAATGAACAAATGAACAAATGAACAAATGAACAAATGAACAAATGAACAAATGAACAAATGAACAAATGAACAAATGAACAAATGAACAAATGAACAAATGAACAAATGAACAAATGAACAAATGAACAAATGAACAAATGAACAAATGAACAAATGAACAAATGAACAAATGAACAAATGAACAAATGAACAAATGAACAAATGAACAAATGAACAAATGAACAAATGAACAAATGAACAAATGAACAAAAGAACAAATGAACAAATGAACAAATGAACAAATGAACAAATGAACAAATGAACAAATGAACAAATGAACAAATGAACAAATGAACAAATGAACAAATGAGCGAATAGGCAAATGAACGAATGAACAAATGAGCCAATAGACAATCGCGCAAATGGACAAATGAACAAATGAACAAATGAACAAATGAACAAATGAACAAATGAACAAATGAACAAAAGAACAAATGAACGAATGAACAAATGAATAAATGAACAAATGAACAAATGAACAAATGAACAAGTGAACAAATGAACAAATGAACAAATGAACAAATGAACAAATGAACAAATGAACAAATGAACAAATGAACAAATGAACAAATGAACAAATGAGCAAAATGAGCAAAAGGAACAAAGGAACAAATGAACAAATGAACAAATGAACAAATGAACAAATGAACAAATGAACAAATAAACAAATGTACAAATGAACAAATGAACAAATGAACAAATGAACAAATGAACAAATGAACAAATGAACGAATGAACAAATGAACAAATGAACAAATGAACAACTGAACAAACGAACAAATGAACAAATGAACAAATGAATAAATGAACAAATGAACAAATGAACAAATGAACAAATGCACAAATGAACAAATGAACAAATGATCAAATGAACAAATGAACGAATGAACAAATTGGCGAATAGACAATCGAACGAATGAACAAATGAACAAATGAACAACTGAACAAACGAACAAATGAACAAATGAACAAATGAACAAATGAACAAATGAACAAATGAGCGAATAGGCAAATGAACGAATGAACAAATGAGCCAATAGACAGTCGCGCAAATGGACAAATGAACAAATGAACAAATGAACAAATGAACAAATGAACAAATGAACAAATGAAGAAATGAACAAATGAACAAATGAACAAATGAGCAAAATGAGCAAAAGGAACAAATGAACAAATGAACAAATGAACAAATGAACAAATGAACAAATAAACAAATGTACAAATGAACAAATGAACAAATGAACAAATGAACAAATGAACAAATGAACAAATGAACAAATGAACGAATGAACAAATGAACAAATGAACAAATGAACAACTGAACAAACGAACAAATGAACAAATGAACAAATGAATAAATGAACAAATGAACAAATGAACAAATGAACAAATGCACAAATGAACAAATGAACA
Source organism: Megalopta genalis (assembly GCF_051020955.1). NCBI lineage: Eukaryota > Metazoa > Arthropoda > Insecta > Hymenoptera > Halictidae > Megalopta > Megalopta genalis. The sequence continues at coordinate 5,070,579 of NC_135022.1, forward strand.
AATGATCAAATGAACAAATGAACGAATGAACAAATTGGCGAATAGACAATCGAACGAATGGACAAATGAACAAATGAACAACTGAACAAACGAACAAATGAACAAATGAACAAATGAACAAATGAACAAAAGAACAAATGAACAAATGAACAAATGAACAAATGAACAAATGAACAAATGAACAAATGAACAAACGAACAAACGAACAAACGAACAAATGAACAAATGAACAAATGATCAAATGAACAAATGAACGAATGAACGAATGAACAAATAACCAAATGAACAAATGAACAAATGAACAAATGAACAAATGAACAAATGAACAAATGAACAAAGGATCAAATGAACAAATGAACAAATGAACAAATGAACAAATGAACAAATGAACAAATGAACAAATGAACAAATGAACAAATGAACAAATGAACAAATGAACAAATGAACAAATGAACAAATGAACAAATGAACAAATGAACAAATGAACAAATGAACAAATGAACAAATGAACAAATGAACAAATGAACAAATGAACAAATGAACAAATGAACAAATGAACAAATGAACAAATGAACAAATGAACAAATGAACAAATGAAAAAATGAACAAATGAACAAATGAGCAAATGAACAAATGAACAAATGAACATATGAACAAATGAACAAATGAACAAATGAAGAAATACACAAGTGAACAAATGAAGAAATACACAAGTGAACAAATGAACAAGTGAACAAATGAACAAATGAACAAGTGAACAAATGAACAAGTGAACAAGTGAACAAATGAACAACTGAACAAATGAACAAATGAACAAATGTACAAATGAACAAATGAACAAATGAACAAATGAACAAATGAACAAATGAACAAATGATCAAATGAACAAATGAACAAATGAACAAATGAACGAATGAACAAATGAACAAATGAACAAATGAACAAATGAACAAGTGAACAAATGAAAAAATGAACTAATGAACAAATGAACAAATGAACAAATGAACAAATGAACAAATGAGCAAAATGAGCAAACGAACAAACGAACAAATGAGCAAATGAACAAATGAACAAATGAAGAAATGAAGAAATGAACAAATGAACAAATGAACAAATGAACAAATGAACAAATGAACAAATGAACAAATGAACAAATGAACAAATGAACAAATGAACAAATGAACAAATGAACAAATGAACAAATGAACAAATGAACAAATGAACAAATGAACAAATGAACAAATGAACAAATGAACAAATGAACAAATGAACAAAGGAACAAACGAACAAATGAACAAATGAACAAATGAACAAATGAACAAATGAACAAATGAACAAATGGACAAATGAACAAATGAACAAATGAACAAATGAACAAATGAACAAATGAACAAACGAACAAACGAACAAACGAACAAACGAACAAATGAAGAAATGAACAAATGAACAAATGAACAAATGAACAAATGAACAAATGAACAAATGAACAAATGAACAAATGAACAAATGAACAAATGAACAAATGAACAAATGTACAAATGAACAAATGAACAAATGAACAAATGAACAAATGAACAAATGAACAAATGAACAAATGAACAAATGAACAAATGAACAAATGAACAAATGAGCGAATAGGCAAATGAACGAATGAACAAATGAGCCAATAGACAATCGCGCAAATGGACAAATGAACGAATGAACGAATGAACGAATGAACAAATGAACAAATGAACAAATGAACAAATGAACAAGTGAACAAATGAACAAATGAACAAATGAACAAATGAAAAAATGAACTAATGAACAAATGAACAAATGAACAAATGAACAAATGAACAAATGAGCAAAATGAGCAAAAGGAACAAATGAACAAATGAACAAATGAACAAATGAACAAATGAACAAATGTACAAATGAACAAATGAACAAATGAACAAATGAACAAATGAACAAATGAACAAATGAACAAATGAACAAATGAACAAATGAACAAATGAACAAATGAACAAATGAACAAATGAACAAATGAACAAATGAACAAATGAACAAATGAACAAATGAACAAACGAACAAACGAACAAACGAACAAACGAACAAACGAACAAACGAACAAACGAACAAACGAACAAACGAACAAACGAACAAACGAACAAACGAACAAATGAACAAATGAACAAATGAACAAATGAACAAATGAACAAATGAACAAATGAACAAATGAACAAATGAACAAATGAACAAATGAACAAATGAACAAATGAACAAATGAACAAATGAACAAATGAACAAATGAACAAATGAACAAATGAACAAATGAACAAATGAACAAATGAACAAATGAACAAATGAACAAATGAACAAATGAACAAATGAACAAATGAACAAATGAACAAATGAACAAATGAACAAATGAACAAATGAACAAATGAACAAATGAACAAATGAACAAATGAACAAATGAACAAATGAACAAATGAACAAATGAACAAATGAACAAATGAACAAATGAACAAATGAACAAATGAACAAATGAACAAATGAACAAATGAACAAATGAACAAATGAACAAATGAACAAATGAACAAATGAACAAATGAACAAATGAACAAATGAACAAATGAACAAATGAACAAATGAACAAATGAACAAATGAACAAATGAACAAATGAACAAACGAACAAACGAACAAATGAACAAACGAACAAATGAACAAATGGACAAATGAACAAACGAACAAATGAACAAACGAACAAACGAACAAACGAACAAATGAAGAAATGAACAAATGAACAAATGAACAAATGAACAAATGAACAAATGAACAAATGAACAAATGAACAAATGAACAAATGAACAAATGAATAAATGAACAAATGAACAAATGAACAAATGAACAAATGAACAAATGAACAAATGAACAAATGAACAAATGAACAAATGAACAAATGAACAAATGAACAAATGAACAAATGAACAAATGAACAAATGAACAAATGAACAAATGAACAAATGAACAAATGAACAAATGAACAAATGAACAAATGAACAAATGAACAAATGAGCAAATGAACAAATGAACAAATGAACAAATGAACAAATGAACAAATGAACAAATGATCAAATGAACAAATGAACAAATGAACAATTGAACAAATGAACAAATGAGCGAATAGGCAAATGAACAAATGAACAAATGAACAAATGAACAAATGAACAAATGAACAAATGAACAAATGAACAAATGAACAAATGAACAAATGAACAAATGAACAAATGAACAAATGAACAAATGAACAAATGAACAAATGAACAAATGAACAAATGAACAAATGAACAAATGAACAAATGAACAAATGAACAAATGAACAAATGAACAAATGAACAAATGAACAAATGAACAAATGAACAAATGAACAAATGAACAAATGAACAAATGAACAAATGAACAAATGAACAAATGAACAAATGAACAAATGAACAAATGAACAAATGAACAAATGAACAAATGAACAAATGAACAAATGAACAAATGAACAAATGAACAAATGAACAAATGAACAAATGAACAAAAGAACAAATGAACAAATGAACAAATGAACAAATGAACAAATGAACAAATGAACAAATGAACAAATGAACAAATGAACAAATGAACAAATGAACAAATGAGCGAATAGGCAAATGAGCCAATAGACAATCGCGCAAATGGACAAATGAACAAATGAACAAATGAACAAATGAACAAATGAACAAATGAACAAATGAACAAAAGAACAAATGAACGAATGAACAAATGAACAAATGAACAAATGAACAAATGAACAAGTGAACAAATGAACAAATGAACAAATGAACAAATGAACAAATGAACAAATGAACAAATGAACAAATGAACAAATGAACAAATGAACAAATGAACAAATGAACAAATGAACAAATGAGCAAAATGAGCAAAAGGAACAAAGGAACAAATGAACAAATGAACAAATGAACAAATGAACAAATGAACAAATGAACAAATGAACAAATAAACAAATGTACAAATGAACAAATGAACAAATGAACAAATGAACAAATGAACAAATGAACAAATGAACAAATGAACGAATGAACAAATGAACAAATGAACAAATGAACAAATGAACAAATGAACAAATGAACAAATGAACGAATGAACAAATGAACAAATGAACAAATGAACAACTGAACAAACGAACAAATGAACAAATGAACAAATGAATAAATGAACAAATGAACAAATGAACAAATGAACAAATGCACAAATGAACAAATGAACAAATGAACAAATGATCAAATGAACAAATGAACGAATGAACAAATTGGCGAATAGACAATCGAACGAATGAACAAATGAACAAATGAACAACTGAACAAACGAACAAATGAACAAATGAACAAATGAACAAATGAACAAATGAACAAATGAACAAATGAACAAAAGAACAAATGAACAAATGAACAAATGAACAAATGAACAAATGAACAAATGAACAAATGAACAAACGAACAAACGAACAAACGAACAAATGAACAAATGAACAAATGATCAAATGAACAAATGAACGAATGAACGAATGAACAAATGAACAAATGAACAAATGAACAAATGATCAAATGAACAAATGAACGAATGAACGAATGAACAAATAACCAAATGAACAAATGAACAAATGAACAAATGAACAAATGAACAAATGAACAAATGAACAAATGAACAAATGAACAAAGGATCAAATGAACAAATGAACAAATGAACAAATGAACAAATGAACAAATGAACAAATGAACAAATGAACAAATGAACAAATGAACAAATGAACAAATGAACAAATGAACAAATGAACAAATGAACAAATGAACAAATGAACAAATGAACAAATGAACAAATGAACAAATGAACAAATGAACAAATGAACAAATGAACAAATGAACAAATGAAAAAATGAACAAATGAACAAATGAGCAAATGAACAAATGAACAAATGAACATATGAACAAATGAACAAATGAACAAATGAACAAATGAAGAAATACACAAGTGAACAAATGAAGAAATACACAAGTGAACAAATGAACAAGTGAACAAATGAACAAATGAACAAGTGAACAAATGAACAAGTGAACAAGTGAACAAATGAACAACTGAACAAATGAACAAATGAACAAATGTACAAATGAACAAATGAACAAATGAACAAATGAACAAATGAACAAATGAACAAATGAACAAATGAACAAATGAACAAATGAACGAATGAACAAATGAACAAATGAACAAATGAACAAATGAACAAGTGAACAAATGAAAAAATGAACTAATGAACAAATGAACAAATGAACAAATGAACAAATGAACAAATGAGCAAAATGAGCAAACGAACAAACGAACAAATGAGCAAATGAACAAATGAACAAATGAAGAAATGAAGAAATGAACAAATGAAGAAATGAAGAAATGAACAAATGAACAAATGAACAAATGAACAAATGAACAAATGAACAAATGAACAAATGAACAAATGAACAAATGAACAAATGAACAAATGAACAAATGAACAAATGTACAAATGAACAAATGAACAAATGAAGAAATGAACAAATGAACAAATGAACAAATGAACAAATGAACAAATGAACAAATGAACAAATGAACAAATGAACAAATGAACAAATGAACAAATGAACAAATGAACAAATGAACAAATGAACAAATGAACAAATGAACAAATGAACAAATGAACAAATGAACAAATGAGCGAATAGGCAAATGAACGAATGAACAAATGAGCCAATAGACAATCGCGCAAATGAACAAATGAACAAATGAGCGAATAGGCAAATGAACGAATGAACAAATGAGCCAATAGACAATCGCGCAAATGAACAAATGAACAAATGAACAAATGAACAAATGAACAAATGAACATATGAACAAATGAACAAATGAACAAGTGAACAAATGAACAAGTGAACAAATGAACAAATGAACAAATGAACAAATGAACAAGTGAACAAGTGAACAAGTGAACAAGTGAACAAATGAACAACTGAACAAATGAACAAATGAACAAATGAACAAATGAACAAATGAACAAATGAACAAATGAACAAATGAACAAATGAACAAATGAACAAATGAACAAATGAACAAATGAACAAATGAACAAATGAACAAAAGAACAAATGAACAAATGAACAAATGAACAAATGAACAAATGAACAAATGAACAAATGAACAAATGAACAAATGAACAAATGAACAAATGAACAAATGAGCGAATAGGCAAATGAGCCAATAGACAATCGCGCAAATGGACAAATGAACAAATGAACAAATGAACAAATGAACAAATGAACAAATGAACAAATGAACAAAAGAACAAATGAACGAATGAACAAATGAACAAATGAACAAATGAACAAATGAACAAGTGAACAAATGAACAAATGAACAAATGAACAAATGAACAAATGAACAAATGAACAAATGAACAAATGAACAAATGAACAAATGAACAAATGAACAAATGAACAAATGAACAAATGAGCAAAATGAGCAAAAGGAACAAAGGAACAAATGAACAAATGAACAAATGAACAAATGAACAAATGAACAAATGAACAAATAAACAAATGTACAAATGAACAAATGAACAAATGAACAAATGAACAAATGAACAAATGAACAAATGAACAAATGAACGAATGAACAAATGAACAAATGAACAAATGAACAAATGAACAAATGAACAAATGAACAAATGAACGAATGAACAAATGAACAAATGAACAACTGAACAAACGAACAAATGAACAAATGAACAAATGAATAAATGAACAAATGAACAAATGAACAAATGAACAAATGCACAAATGAACAAATGAACAAATGAACAAATGATCAAATGAACAAATGAACGAATGAACAAATTGGCGAATAGACAATCGAACGAATGAACAAATGAACAAATGAACAACTGAACAAACGAACAAATGAACAAATGAACAAATGAACAAATGAACAAATGAACAAATGAACAAAAGAACAAATGAACAAATGAACAAATGAACAAATGAACAAATGAACAAATGAACAAATGAACAAACGAACAAACGAACAAACGAACAAATGAACAAATGAACAAATGATCAAATGAACAAATGAACGAATGAACGAATGAACAAATGAACAAATGAACAAATGAACAAATGATCAAATGAACAAATGAACGAATGAACGAATGAACAAATAACCAAATGAACAAATGAACAAATGAACAAATGAACAAATGAACAAATGAACAAATGAACAAATGAACAAATGAACAAAGGATCAAATGAACAAATGAACAAATGAACAAATGAACAAATGAACAAATGAACAAATGAACAAATGAACAAATGAACAAATGAACAAATGAACAAATGAACAAATGAACAAATGAACAAATGAACAAATGAACAAATGAACAAATGAACAAATGAACAAATGAACAAATGAACAAATGAACAAATGAACAAATGAACAAATGAAAAAATGAACAAATGAACAAATGAGCAAATGAACAAATGAACAAATGAACATATGAACAAATGAACAAATGAACAAATGAACAAATGAAGAAATACACAAGTGAACAAATGAAGAAATACACAAGTGAACAAATGAACAAGTGAACAAATGAACAAATGAACAAGTGAACAAATGAACAAGTGAACAAGTGAACAAATGAACAACTGAACAAATGAACAAATGAACAAATGTACAAATGAACAAATGAACAAATGAACAAATGAACAAATGAACAAATGAACAAATGAACAAATGAACAAATGAACGAATGAACAAATGAACAAATGAACAAATGAACAAATGAACAAGTGAACAAATGAAAAAATGAACTAATGAACAAATGAACAAATGAACAAATGAACAAATGAACAAATGAGCAAAATGAGCAAACGAACAAACGAACAAATGAGCAAATGAACAAATGAACAAATGAAGAAATGAAGAAATGAACAAATGAAGAAATGAAGAAATGAACAAATGAACAAATGAACAAATGAACAAATGAACAAATGAACAAATGAACAAATGAACAAATGAACAAATGAACAAATGAACAAATGAACAAATGAACAAATGTACAAATGAACAAATGAACAAATGAAGAAATGAACAAATGAACAAATGAACAAATGAACAAATGAACAAATGAACAAATGAACAAATGAACAAATGAACAAATGAACAAATGAACAAATGAACAAATGAACAAATGAACAAATGAACAAATGAACAAATGAACAAATGAACAAATGAACAAATGAACAAATGAGCGAATAGGCAAATGAACGAATGAACAAATGAGCCAATAGACAATCGCGCAAATGAACAAATGAACAAATGAGCGAATAGGCAAATGAACGAATGAACAAATGAGCCAATAGACAATCGCGCAAATGAACAAATGAACAAATGAACAAATGAACAAATGAACAAATGAACATATGAACAAATGAACAAATGAACAAGTGAACAAATGAACAAGTGAACAAATGAACAAATGAACAAATGAACAAATGAACAAGTGAACAAGTGAACAAGTGAACAAGTGAACAAATGAACAACTGAACAAATGAACAAATGAACAAATGAACAAATGAACAAATGAACAAATGAACAAATGAACAAATGAGCGAATAGGCAAATGAACGAATGAACAAATGAGCCAATAGACAATCGCGCAAATGAACAAATGAACAAATGAGCGAATAGGCAAATGAACGAATGAACAAATGAGCCAATAGACAATCGCGCAAATGAACAAATGAACAAATGAACAAATGAACAAATGAACAAATGAACATATGAACAAATGAACAAATGAACAAGTGAACAAATGAACAAGTGAACAAATGAACAAATGAACAAATGAACAAATGAACAAATGAACAAATGAACAAATGAACAAATGAACAAATGAACAAATGAACAAATGAACAAATGAACAAATGAACAAATGAACAAATGAACAAATGAACAAATGAACAAATGAACAAATGAACAAATGAACAAATGAGCGAATAGGCAAATGAACGAATGAACAAATGAGCCAATAGACAATCGCGCAAATGAACAAATGAACAAATGAGCGAATAGGCAAATGAACGAATGAACAAATGAGCCCATAGACAATCGCGCAAATGAACAAATGAACAAATGAACAAATGAACAAATGAACAAATGAACATATGAACAAATGAACAAATGAACAAGTGAACAAATGAACAAGTGAACAAATGAACAAATGAACAAATGAACAAATGAACAAGTGAACAAGTGAACAAGTGAACAAGTGAACAAATGAACAACTGAACAAATGAACAAATGAACAAATGTACAAATGAACAAATGAACAAATGAACAAATGAACAAATGAACAAATGAACAAATGAACGAATGAACGAATGAACAAATGAACAAATGAACAACTGAACAAATGAACAAATGAACAAGTGAACAAATTAAAAAATGAACTAATGAACAAATGAACAAATGAACAAACGAACAAACGAGCAAATGAACAAATGAACAAATGAACAAATGAAGAAATGAACAAATGAACAAATGAAGAAAAGAAGAAATGAACAAATGAACAAATGAACAAATGAACAAATGAACAAATGAAGAAATGAAGAAATGAACAAATGAAGAAAAGAAGAAATGAACAAATGAACAAATGAACAAATGAACAAATGAACAAATGAACAAATGAACAAATGAACAAATGAACAAATGAACAAATGAACAAATGAACAAATGAACAAATGAACAAATGAACAAATGAACAAATGATCAAATGAACAAATGAACAAATGAACAAATGAACAAATGAACGAATGAACGAATGAACAAATAACCAAATGAACAAATGAACAAATGAACAAATGAACAAATGAACAAATGAACAAATGAACAAATGAACAAATGAACAAATGAACAAATGAACAAATGAGCAAATGAACAAATGAACAAATGAACATATGAACATATGAACAAATGAACAAATGAACAAATGAACAAATGAACATATGAACAAATGAACAAGTGAACAAATGAACATATGAACAAATGAACAAATGAACAAATGAACAAATGAACAAGTGAACAAGTGAACAAGTGAACAAGTGAACAAATGAACAACTGAACAAATGAACAACTGAACAAATGAACAAATGAACAAATGTACAAATGAACAAATGAACAAATGAACAAATGAACAAATGAACAAATGAACGAATGAACGAATGAACGAATGAACGAATGAACAAATGAACAAATGAACAAGTGAACAAATGAACAAATGAAAAAATGAACTAATGAACAAATGAAGAAATGAACAAATGAACAAATGAACAAATGAACAAATGAACAAATGAACAAATGAACAAATGAACAAATGAACAAATGAACAAATGAACAAATGAGCAAATGAACAAATGAACAAATGAACATATGAACATATGAACAAATGAACAAATGAACAAATGAACAAATGAACAAGTGAACAAGTGAACAAGTGAACAAGTGAACAAATGACCAACTGAACAAATGAACAAATGAACAAATGAACAAATGAACAAATGAACAAATGAACAAATGAACAAATGAACAAATGAACAAATGAACAAATGAACAAATGAACAAATGAACAAATGAACAAATGAACAAATGAACGAATGAACAAATGAACGAATGAACAAATGAACGAATGAACAAATGAACAAATGAACAAATGAACAAATGAACAAATGAACAAATGAACAAATGAACAAATGAACGAATGAACGAATGAACGAATGAACAAATGAACGAATGAACGAATGAACAAATGAACAAATGAACAAATGAACAAATGAACAAATGAACAAATGAAAAAATGAACAAATGAACAAACGAACAAATGAACAAACGAACAAACGAACAAACGAACAAACGAACAAACGAACAAACGAACAAACGAACAAACGAACAAACGAACAAACGAACAAATGAACAAACGAACAAACGAACAAACGAACAAATGAACAAAGGAACGAATGAACGAATGAACGAATGAACAAATGAACGAATGAACAAATGAACGAATGAACAAACGAACAAACGAACAAACGAACAAACGAACAAACGAACAAACGAACAAACGAACAAACGAACAAACGAACAAACGAACAAACGAACAAACGAACAAACGAACAAACGAACAAACGAACAAATGAACAAATGAACAAATGAACAAATGAACAAATGAACAAACGAACAAACGAACAAATGAACAAATGAACAAACGAACAAATGAGCAAATGAACAAATGAACAAATGAACATATGAACAAATGAACAAATGAACAAATGAACAAATGAACAAATGAACGAATGAACAAATGAGCCAATAGACAATCGCGCAAATGAACAAATGAACAAATGAACAAATGAACAAATGAACAAATGAACAAATGAACAAATGAACAAATGAACGAATGAACAAATGAACAAATGAACAAATGAACAAATGAACAAATGAACAAATGAACAAATGAACAAATGAACGAATGAACGAATGAACGAATGAACAAACGAACAAACGAACAAACGAACAAACGAACAAACGAACAAACGAACAAACGAACAAACGAACAAACGAACAAACGAACAAACGAACAAACGAACAAACGAACAAACGAACAAACGAACAAACGAACAAATGAACAAATGAACAAATGAACAAATGAACGAATGAACGAATGAACAAATGAACGAATGAACAAATGAACAAATGAACAAATGAACAAATGAAGAAATGAAGAAATGAACAAATGAACAAATGAACAAATGAACAAATGAACAAATGAACAAATGAACAAATGAACAAATGAACAAATGAACAAATGAACAAATGTACAAATGAACAAATGAACAAATGAAGAAATGAACAAATGAACAAATGAACAAATGAACAAATGAACAAATGAACAAATGAACAAATGAACAAATGAGCGAATAGGCAAATGAACGAATGAACAAATGAGCCAATAGACAATCGCGCAAATGAACAAATGAACAAATGAGCGAATAGGCAAATGAACGAATGAACAAATGAGCCCATAGACAATCGCGCAAATGAACAAATGAACAAATGAACAAATGAACAAATGAACAAATGAACATATGAACAAATGAACAAATGAACAAGTGAACAAATGAACAAGTGAACAAATGAACAAATGAACAAATGAACAAATGAACAAGTGAACAAGTGAACAAGTGAACAAGTGAACAAATGAACAACTGAACAAATGAACAAATGAACAAATGTACAAATGAACAAATGAACAAATGAACAAATGAACAAATGAACAAATGAACAAATGAACGAATGAACGAATGAACAAATGAACAAATGAACAACTGAACAAATGAACAAATGAACAAGTGAACAAATTAAAAAATGAACTAATGAACAAATGAACAAATGAACAAACGAACAAACGAGCAAATGAACAAATGAACAAATGAACAAATGAAGAAATGAACAAATGAACAAATGAAGAAAAGAAGAAATGAACAAATGAACAAATGAACAAATGAACAAATGAACAAATGAAGAAATGAAGAAATGAACAAATGAAGAAAAGAAGAAATGAACAAATGAACAAATGAACAAATGAACAAATGAACAAATGAACAAATGAACAAATGAACAAATGAACAAATGAACAAATGAACAAATGAACAAATGAACAAATGAACAAATGAACAAATGAACAAATGATCAAATGAACAAATGAACAAATGAACAAATGAACAAATGAACGAATGAACGAATGAACAAATAACCAAATGAACAAATGAACAAATGAACAAATGAACAAATGAACAAATGAACAAATGAACAAATGAACAAATGAACAAATGAACAAATGAACAAATGAGCAAATGAACAAATGAACAAATGAACATATGAACATATGAACAAATGAACAAATGAACAAATGAACAAATGAACATATGAACAAATGAACAAGTGAACAAATGAACATATGAACAAATGAACAAATGAACAAATGAACAAATGAACAAGTGAACAAGTGAACAAGTGAACAAGTGAACAAATGAACAACTGAACAAATGAACAACTGAACAAATGAACAAATGAACAAATGTACAAATGAACAAATGAACAAATGAACAAATGAACAAATGAACAAATGAACGAATGAACGAATGAACGAATGAACGAATGAACAAATGAACAAATGAACAAGTGAACAAATGAACAAATGAAAAAATGAACTAATGAACAAATGAAGAAATGAACAAATGAACAAATGAACAAATGAACAAATGAACAAATGAACAAATGAACAAATGAACAAATGAACAAATGAACAAATGAACAAATGAGCAAATGAACAAATGAACAAATGAACATATGAACATATGAACAAATGAACAAATGAACAAATGAACAAATGAACAAGTGAACAAGTGAACAAGTGAACAAGTGAACAAATGACCAACTGAACAAATGAACAAATGAACAAATGAACAAATGAACAAATGAACAAATGAACAAATGAACAAATGAACAAATGAACAAATGAACAAATGAACAAATGAACAAATGAACAAATGAACAAATGAACAAATGAACAAATGAACAAATGAACGAATGAACAAATGAACGAATGAACAAATGAACGAATGAACAAATGAACAAATGAACAAATGAACAAATGAACAAATGAACAAATGAACAAATGAACAAATGAACGAATGAACGAATGAACGAATGAACAAATGAACGAATGAACGAATGAACAAATGAACAAATGAACAAATGAACAAATGAACAAATGAACAAATGAAAAAATGAACAAATGAACAAACGAACAAATGAACAAACGAACAAACGAACAAACGAACAAACGAACAAACGAACAAACGAACAAACGAACAAACGAACAAACGAACAAATGAACAAACGAACAAACGAACAAACGAACAAATGAACAAAGGAACGAATGAACGAATGAACGAATGAACAAATGAACGAATGAACAAATGAACGAATGAACAAACGAACAAACGAACAAACGAACAAACGAACAAACGAACAAACGAACAAACGAACAAACGAACAAACGAACAAACGAACAAACGAACAAACGAACAAACGAACAAACGAACAAACGAACAAATGAACAAATGAACAAATGAACAAATGAACAAATGAACAAACGAACAAACGAACAAATGAACAAATGAACAAACGAACAAATGAGCAAATGAACAAATGAACAAATGAACATATGAACAAATGAACAAATGAACAAATGAACAAATGAACAAATGAACGAATGAACAAATGAGCCAATAGACAATCGCGCAAATGAACAAATGAACAAATGAACAAATGAACAAATGAACAAATGAACAAATGAACAAATGAACAAATGAACAAATGAACAAATGAACGAATGAACAAATGAACAAATGAACAAATGAACAAATGAACAAATGAACAAATGAACAAATGAACAAATGAACGAATGAACGAATGAACGAATGAACAAACGAACAAACGAACAAACGAACAAACGAACAAACGAACAAACGAACAAACGAACAAACGAACAAACGAACAAACGAACAAACGAACAAACGAACAAACGAACAAACGAACAAACGAACAAACGAACAAATGAACAAATGAACAAATGAACGAATGAACGAATGAACAAATGAACGAATGAACAAATGAACAAATGAACAAATGAACAAATGAAGAAATGAAGAAATGAACAAATGAACAAATGAACAAATGAACAAATGAACAAATGAACAAATGAACAAATGAACAAATGAACAAATGAACAAATGAACAAATGTACAAATGAACAAATGAACAAATGAAGAAATGAACAAATGAACAAATGAACAAATGAACAAATGAACAAATGAACAAATGAACAAATGAACAAATGAACAAATGAACAAATGAACAAATGAACAAATGAACAAATGAACAAATGAACAAATGAACAAATGAACAAATGAACAAATGAACAAATGAACAAATGAACAAATGAACAAATGAACAAATGAACAAATGAACAAATGAACAAATGAACAAATGAGCGAATAGGCAAATGAACGAATGAACAAATGAGCCAATAGACAATCGCGCAAATGAACAAATGAACAAATGAGCGAATAGGCAAATGAACGAATGAACAAATGAGCCAATAGACAATCGCGCAAATGAACAAATGAACAAATGAACAAATGAACAAATGAACAAATGAACATATGAACAAATGAACAAATGAACAAGTGAACAAATGAACAAGTGAACAAATGAACAAATGAACAAATGAACAAATGAACAAATGAACAAATGAACAAATGAACAAATGAACAAATGAACAAATGAACAAATGAACAAATGAACAAGTGAACAAATGAAAAAATGAACTAATGAACAAATGAACAAATGAACAAACGAACAAACGAGCAAATGAACAAATGAACAAATGAACAAATGAAGAAATGAAGAAATGAACAAATGAAGAAAAGAAGAAAAGAAGAAATGAACAAATGAACAAATGAACAAATGAACAAATGAACAAATGAAGAAATGAAGAAATGGACAAATGAAGAAAAGAAGAAATGAACAAATGAACAAATGAACAAATGAACAAATGAACAAATGAACAAATGAACAAATGAACAAATGAACAAATGAACAAATGAACAAATGAACAAATGAACAAATGAACAAATGAACAAATGAACAAATGAACAAATGAACAAATGAACAAATGAACAAATGAACAAATGAACAAATGATCAAATGAACAAATGAACAAATGAACAAATGAACAAATGAACGAATGAACGAATGAACAAATAACCAAATGAACAAATGAACAAATGAACAAATGAACAAATGAACAAATGAACAAATGAACAAATGAACAAATGAACAAATGAACAAATGAACAAATGAGCAAATGAACAAATGAACAAATGAACATATGAACATATGAACAAATGAACAAATGAACAAATGAACAAATGAACATATGAACAAATGAACAAGTGAACAAATGAACATATGAACAAATGAACAAATGAACAAATGAACAAATGAACAAGTGAACAAGTGAACAAGTGAACAAGTGAACAAATGAACAAATGAACAAATGAACAAATGAACAAATGATCAAATGAACAAATGAACAAATGAACAAATGAACAAATGAACGAATGAACGAATGAACAAATAACCAAATGAACAAATGAACAAATGAACAAATGAACAAATGAACAAATGAACAAATGAACAAATGAACAAATGAACAAATGAACAAATGAGCAAATGAACAAATGAACAAATGAACATATGAACATATGAACAAATGAACAAATGAACAAATGAACAAATGAACATATGAACAAATGAACAAATGAACAAATGAACAAATGAACAAATGAACAAATGAACAAATGAACAAATGAACGAATGAACAAATGAACGAATGAACAAATGAACGAATGAACAAATGAACAAATGAACAAATGAACAAATGAACAAATGAACAAATGAACAAATGAACAAATGAACGAATGAACGAATGAACGAATGAACAAATGAACGAATGAACGAATGAACAAATGAACAAATGAACAAATGAACAAATGAACAAATGAACAAATGAAAAAATGAACAAATGAACAAACGAACAAATGAACAAACGAACAAACGAACAAACGAACAAACGAACAAACGAACAAACGAACAAACGAACAAACGAACAAACGAACAAATGAACAAACGAACAAACGAACAAACGAACAAATGAACAAAGGAACGAATGAACGAATGAACGAATGAACAAATGAACGAATGAACAAATGAACGAATGAACAAACGAACAAACGAACAAACGAACAAACGAACAAACGAACAAACGAACAAACGAACAAACGAACAAACGAACAAACGAACAAACGAACAAACGAACAAACGAACAAACGAACAAACGAACAAACGAACAAATGAACAAATGAACAAATGAACAAATGAACAAATGAACAAACGAACAAACGAACAAATGAACAAATGAACAAACGAACAAATGAGCAAATGAACAAATGAACAAATGAACATATGAACAAATGAACAAATGAACAAATGAACAAATGAACAAATGAACGAATGAACAAATGAGCCAATAGACAATCGCGCAAATGAACAAATGAACAAATGAACAAATGAACAAATGAACAAATGAACAAATGAACAAATGAACAAATGAACAAATGAACAAATGAACGAATGAACAAATGAACAAATGAACAAATGAACAAATGAACAAATGAACAAATGAACAAATGAACAAATGAACGAATGAACGAATGAACGAATGAACAAACGAACAAACGAACAAACGAACAAACGAACAAACGAACAAACGAACAAACGAACAAACGAACAAACGAACAAACGAACAAACGAACAAACGAACAAACGAACAAACGAACAAACGAACAAACGAACAAATGAACAAATGAACAAATGAACGAATGAACGAATGAACAAATGAACGAATGAACAAATGAACAAATGAACAAATGAACAAATGAAGAAATGAAGAAATGAACAAATGAACAAATGAACAAATGAACAAATGAACAAATGAACAAATGAACAAATGAACAAATGAACAAATGAACAAATGTACAAATGAACAAATGAACAAATGAAGAAATGAACAAATGAACAAATGAACAAATGAACAAATGAACAAATGAACAAATGAACAAATGAACAAATGAACAAATGAACAAATGAACAAATGAACAAATGAACAAATGAACAAATGAACAAATGAACAAATGAACAAATGAACAAATGAACAAATGAACAAATGAACAAATGAACAAATGAACAAATGAACAAATGAACAAATGAACAAATGAACAAATGAGCGAATAGGCAAATGAACGAATGAACAAATGAGCCAATAGACAATCGCGCAAATGAACAAATGAACAAATGAGCGAATAGGCAAATGAACGAATGAACAAATGAGCCAATAGACAATCGCGCAAATGAACAAATGAACAAATGAACAAATGAACAAATGAACAAATGAACATATGAACAAATGAACAAATGAACAAGTGAACAAATGAACAAGTGAACAAATGAACAAATGAACAAATGAACAAATGAACAAATGAACAAATGAACAAATGAACAAATGAACAAATGAACAAATGAACAAATGAACAAATGAACAAGTGGACAAATGAAAAAATGAACTAATGAACAAATGAACAAATGAACAAACGAACAAACGAGCAAATGAACAAATGAACAAATGAACAAATGAAGAAATGAAGAAATGAACAAATGAAGAAAAGAAGAAATGAACAAATGAACAAATGAACAAATGAACAAATGAACTAATGAAGAAATGAAGAAATGAACAAATGAAGAAAAGAAGAAATGAACAAATGAACAAATGAACAAATGAACAAATGAACAAATGAACAAATGAACAAATGAACAAATGAACAAATGAACAAATGAACAAATGAACAAATGAACAAATGAACAAATGAACAAATGAACAAATGAACAAATGAACAAATGAACAAATGAACAAATGAACAAATGAACAAATGATCAAATGAACAAATGAACAAATGAACAAATGAACAAATGAACGAATGAACGAATGAACAAATAACCAAATGAACAAATGAACAAATGAACAAATGAACAAATGAACAAATGAACAAATGAACAAATGAACAAATGAACAAATGAACAAATGAACAAATGAGCAAATGAACAAATGAACAAATGAACATATGAACATATGAACAAATGAACAAATGAACAAATGAACAAATGAACATATGAACAAATGAACAAGTGAACAAATGAACAAATGAACAAATGAACAAATGAACAAATGAACAAATGAACAAGTGAACAAGTGAACAAGTGAACAAGTGAACAAATGAACAACTGAACAAATGAACAACTGAACAAATGAACAAATGAACAAATGTACAAATGAACAAATGAACAAATGAACAAATGAACAAATGAACAAATGAACAAATGAACGAATGAACGAATGAACGAATGAACGAATGAACAAATGAACAAATGAACAAGTGAACAAATGAACAAATGAAAAAATGAACTAATGAACAAATGAAGAAATGAACAAATGAAGAAATGAACAAATGAACAAATGAACAAATGAACAAATGAACAAATGAACAAATGAACAAATGAACAAATGAACAAATGAACAAATGAACAAATGAACATATGAACATATGAACAAATGAACAAATGAACAAATGAACAAATGAACAAGTGAACAAGTGAACAAGTGAACAAGTGAACAAATGAACAACTGAACAAATGAACAAATGAACAAATGAACAAATGAACAAATGAACAAACGAACAAATGAACAAACGAACAAACGAACAAATGAACAAATGAACAAACGAACAAACGAACAAACGAACAAACGAACAAACGAACAAATGAACAAACGAACAAACGAACAAACGAACAAATGAACAAATGAACGAATGAACAAATGAACGAATGAACGAATGAACGAATGAACAAATGAACGAATGAACAAACGAACAAACGAACAAACGAACAAACGAACAAACGAACAAACGAACAAACGAACAAACGAACAAACGAACAAACGAACAAACGAACAAACGAACAAACGAACAAACGAACAAACGAACAAACGAACAAACGAACAAACGAACAAATGAACAAATGAACAAATGAACAAATGAACAAATGAACAAACGAACAAACGAACAAATGAACAAATGAACAAACGAACAAATGAGCAAATGAACAAATGAACAAATGAACATATGAACAAATGAACAAATGAACATATGAACAAATGAACAAATGAACAAATGAACAAATGAACAAATGAACAAATGAGCAAATGAACAAATGAACAAATGAACATATGAACAAATGAACAAATGAACATATGAACAAATGAACAAATGAACAAATGAACAAATGAACAAATGAACAAATGAACAAATGAACAAATGAACAAATGAACAAATGAACAAATGAACAAATGAACAAATGAACAAATGAACAAATGAACAAATGAACAAATGAACAAATGAACAAATGAACAAATGAACAAATGAACAAATGAACAAATGAACAAATGAACAAATGAACAAATGAACAAATGAACAAATGAACAAATGAACAAATGAACAAATGAACAAATGAACAAATGAACAAATGAACAAATGAACAAATGAACAAATGAACAAATGAACAAATGAACAAATGAACAAATGAACAAATGAACAAATGAACAAATGAACAAATGAACAAATGAACAAATGAACAAAAGAACAAATGAACAAATGAACAAATGAACAAATGAACAAATGAACAAATGAACAAATGAACAAATGAACAAATGAACAAATGAACAAATGAACAAATGAGCGAATAGGCAAATGAGCCAATAGACAATCGCGCAAATGGACAAATGAACAAATGAACAAATGAACAAATGAACAAATGAACAAATGAACAAATGAACAAAAGAACAAATGAACGAATGAACAAATGAACAAATGAACAAATGAACAAATGAACAAGTGAACAAATGAACAAATGAACAAATGAACAAATGAACAAATGAACAAATGAACAAATGAACAAATGAACAAATGAACAAATGAACAAATGAACAAATGAACAAATGAACAAATGAGCAAAATGAGCAAAAGGAACAAAGGAACAAATGAACAAATGAACAAATGAACAAATGAACAAATGAACAAATGAACAAATGAACAAATAAACAAATGTACAAATGAACAAATGAACAAATGAACAAATGAACAAATGAACAAATGAACAAATGAACAAATGAACGAATGAACAAATGAACAAATGATCAAATGAACAAATGAACAAATGAACAAATGAACAAATGAACGAATGAACAAATGAACAAATGAACAAATGAACAACTGAACAAACGAACAAATGAACAAATGAACAAATGAATAAATGAACAAATGAACAAATGAACAAATGAACAAATGCACAAATGAACAAATGAACAAATGAACAAATGATCAAATGAACAAATGAACGAATGAACAAATTGGCGAATAGACAATCGAACGAATGAACAAATGAACAAATGAACAACTGAACAAACGAACAAATGAACAAATGAACAAATGAACAAATGAACAAATGAACAAATGAACAAATGAACAAAAGAACAAATGAACAAATGAACAAATGAACAAATGAACAAATGAACAAATGAACAAATGAACAAACGAACAAACGAACAAACGAACAAATGAACAAATGAACAAATGATCAAATGAACAAATGAACGAATGAACGAATGAACAAATGAACAAATGAACAAATGAACAAATGATCAAATGAACAAATGAACGAATGAACGAATGAACAAATAACCAAATGAACAAATGAACAAATGAACAAATGAACAAATGAACAAATGAACAAATGAACAAATGAACAAATGAACAAAGGATCAAATGAACAAATGAACAAATGAACAAATGAACAAATGAACAAATGAACAAATGAACAAATGAACAAATGAACAAATGAACAAATGAACAAATGAACAAATGAACAAATGAACAAATGAACAAATGAACAAATGAACAAATGAACAAATGAACAAATGAACAAATGAACAAATGAACAAATGAACAAATGAACAAATGAACAAATGAAAAAATGAACAAATGAACAAATGAGCAAATGAACAAATGAACAAATGAACATATGAACAAATGAACAAATGAACAAATGAACAAATGAAGAAATACACAAGTGAACAAATGAAGAAATACACAAGTGAACAAATGAACAAGTGAACAAATGAACAAATGAACAAGTGAACAAATGAACAAGTGAACAAGTGAACAAATGAACAACTGAACAAATGAACAAATGAACAAATGTACAAATGAACAAATGAACAAATGAACAAATGAACAAATGAACAAATGAACAAATGAACAAATGAACAAATGAACAAATGAACGAATGAACAAATGAACAAATGAACAAATGAACAAATGAACAAGTGAACAAATGAAAAAATGAACTAATGAACAAATGAACAAATGAACAAATGAACAAATGAACAAATGAGCAAAATGAGCAAACGAACAAACGAACAAATGAGCAAATGAACAAATGAACAAATGAAGAAATGAAGAAATGAACAAATGAAGAAATGAAGAAATGAACAAATGAACAAATGAACAAATGAACAAATGAACAAATGAACAAATGAACAAATGAACAAATGAACAAATGAACAAATGAACAAATGAACAAATGAACAAATGTACAAATGAACAAATGAACAAATGAAGAAATGAACAAATGAACAAATGAACAAATGAACAAATGAACAAATGAACAAATGAACAAATGAACAAATGAACAAATGAACAAATGAACAAATGAACAAATGAACAAATGAACAAATGAACAAATGAACAAATGAACAAATGAACAAATGAACAAATGAACAAATGAGCGAATAGGCAAATGAACGAATGAACAAATGAGCCAATAGACAATCGCGCAAATGAACAAATGAACAAATGAGCGAATAGGCAAATGAACGAATGAACAAATGAGCCAATAGACAATCGCGCAAATGAACAAATGAACAAATGAACAAATGAACAAATGAACAAATGAACATATGAACAAATGAACAAATGAACAAGTGAACAAATGAACAAGTGAACAAATGAACAAATGAACAAATGAACAAATGAACAAGTGAACAAGTGAACAAGTGAACAAGTGAACAAATGAACAACTGAACAAATGAACAAATGAACAAATGAACAAATGAACAAATGAACAAATGAACAAATGAACAAATGAGCGAATAGGCAAATGAACGAATGAACAAATGAGCCAATAGACAATCGCGCAAATGAACAAATGAACAAATGAGCGAATAGGCAAATGAACGAATGAACAAATGAGCCAATAGACAATCGCGCAAATGAACAAATGAACAAATGAACAAATGAACAAATGAACAAATGAACATATGAACAAATGAACAAATGAACAAGTGAACAAATGAACAAGTGAACAAATGAACAAATGAACAAATGAACAAATGAACAAATGAACAAATGAACAAATGAACAAATGAACAAATGAACAAATGAACAAATGAACAAATGAACAAATGAACAAATGAACAAATGAACAAATGAACAAATGAACAAATGAACAAATGAACAAATGAGCGAATAGGCAAATGAACGAATGAACAAATGAGCCAATAGACAATCGCGCAAATGAACAAATGAACAAATGAGCGAATAGGCAAATGAACGAATGAACAAATGAGCCCATAGACAATCGCGCAAATGAACAAATGAACAAATGAACAAATGAACATATGAACAAATGAACAAATGAACAAGTGAACAAATGAACAAGTGAACAAATGAACAAATGAACAAATGAACAAATGAACAAGTGAACAAGTGAACAAGTGAACAAGTGAACAAATGAACAACTGAACAAATGAACAAATGAACAAATGTACAAATGAACAAATGAACAAATGAACAAATGAACAAATGAACAAATGAACAAATGAACGAATGAACGAATGAACAAATGAACAAATGAACAACTGAACAAATGAACAAATGAACAAGTGAACAAATTAAAAAATGAACTAATGAACAAATGAACAAATGAACAAACGAACAAACGAGCAAATGAACAAATGAACAAATGAACAAATGAAGAAATGAACAAATGAACAAATGAAGAAAAGAAGAAATGAACAAATGAACAAATGAACAAATGAACAAATGAACAAATGAAGAAATGAAGAAATGAACAAATGAAGAAAAGAAGAAATGAACAAATGAACAAATGAACAAATGAACAAATGAACAAATGAACAAATGAACAAATGAACAAATGAACAAATGAACAAATGAACAAATGAACAAATGAACAAATGAACAAATGAACAAATGAACAAATGAACAAATGATCAAATGAACAAATGAACAAATGAACAAATGAACAAATGAACGAATGAACGAATGAACAAATAACCAAATGAACAAATGAACAAATGAACAAATGAACAAATGAACAAATGAACAAATGAACAAATGAACAAATGAACAAATGAACAAATGAACAAATGAGCAAATGAACAAATGAACAAATGAACATATGAACATATGAACAAATGAACAAATGAACAAATGAACAAATGAACATATGAACAAATGAACAAGTGAACAAATGAACATATGAACAAATGAACAAATGAACAAATGAACAAATGAACAAATGAACAAATGAACGAATGAACGAATGAACGAATGAACGAATGAACAAATGAACAAATGAACAAGTGAACAAATGAACAAATGAAAAAATGAACTAATGAACAAATGAAGAAATGAACAAATGAACAAATGAACAAATGAACAAATGAACAAATGAACAAATGAACAAATGAACAAATGAACAAATGAACAAATGAACAAATGAGCAAATGAACAAATGAACAAATGAACATATGAACATATGAACAAATGAACAAATGAACAAATGAACAAATGAACAAGTGAACAAGTGAACAAGTGAACAAGTGAACAAATGACCAACTGAACAAATGAACAACTGAACAAATGAACAAATGAACAAATGAACAAATGAACAAATGAACAAATGAACAAATGAACAAATGAACAAATGAACAAATGAACAAATGAACAAATGAACAAATGAACAAATGAACAAATGAACAAATGAACAAATGAACAAATGAACAAATGAACGAATGAACAAATGAACGAATGAACAAATGAACGAATGAACAAATGAACAAATGAACAAATGAACAAATGAACAAATGAACAAATGAACAAATGAACAAATGAACGAATGAACGAATGAACGAATGAACAAATGAACGAATGAACGAATGAACAAATGAACAAATGAACAAATGAACAAATGAACAAATGAACAAATGAAAAAATGAACAAATGAACAAACGAACAAATGAACAAACGAACAAACGAACAAACGAACAAACGAACAAACGAACAAACGAACAAACGAACAAACGAACAAACGAACAAACGAACAAATGAACAAACGAACAAACGAACAAACGAACAAATGAACAAAGGAACGAATGAACGAATGAACGAATGAACAAATGAACGAATGAACAAATGAACGAATGAACAAACGAACAAACGAACAAACGAACAAACGAACAAACGAACAAACGAACAAACGAACAAACGAACAAACGAACAAACGAACAAACGAACAAACGAACAAACGAACAAACGAACAAACGAACAAACGAACAAATGAACAAATGAACAAATGAACAAATGAACAAATGAACAAACGAACAAACGAACAAATGAACAAATGAACAAACGAACAAATGAGCAAATGAACAAATGAACAAATGAACATATGAACAAATGAACAAATGAACATATGAACAAATGAACAAATGAACAAATGAACAAATGAACAAATGAACAAATGAGCAAATGAACAAATGAACAAATGAACATATGAACAAATGAACAAATGAACATATGAACAAATGAACAAATGAACAAATGAACAAATGAACAAATGAACAAATGAACGAATGAACAAATGAGCCAATAGACAATCGCGCAAATGAACAAATGAACAAATGAACAAATGAACAAATGAACAAATGAACAAATGAACAAATGAACAAATGAACAAATGAACAAATGAACGAATGAACAAATGAACAAATGAACAAATGAACAAATGAACAAATGAACAAATGAACAAATGAACAAATGAACGAATGAACGAATGAACGAATGAACAAACGAACAAACGAACAAACGAACAAACGAACAAACGAACAAACGAACAAACGAACAAACGAACAAACGAACAAACGAACAAACGAACAAACGAACAAACGAACAAACGAACAAACGAACAAACGAACAAACGAACAAACGAACAAACGAACAAATGAACAAATGAACAAATGAACGAATGAACGAATGAACAAATGAACGAATGAACAAATGAACAAATGAACAAATGAACAAATGAAGAAATGAAGAAATGAACAAATGAACAAATGAACAAATGAACAAATGAACAAATGAACAAATGAACAAATGAACAAATGAACAAATGAACAAATGTACAAATGAACAAATGAACAAATGAAGAAATGAACAAATGAACAAATGAACAAATGAACAAATGAACAAATGAACAAATGAACAAATGAACAAATGAACAAATGAACAAATGAACAAATGAACAAATGAACAAATGAACAAATGAACAAATGAACAAATGAACAAATGAACAAATGAACAAATGAACAAATGAACAAATGAACAAATGAACAAATGAACAAATGAACAAATGAACAAATGAGCGAATAGGCAAATGAACGAATGAACAAATGAGCCAATAGACAATCGCGCAAATGAACAAATGAACAAATGAGCGAATAGGCAAATGAACGAATGAACAAATGAGCCAATAGACAATCGCGCAAATGAACAAATGAACAAATGAACAAATGAACAAATGAACAAATGAACATATGAACAAATGAACAAATGAACAAGTGAA
The DNA here is from genome assembly GCF_051020955.1 of Megalopta genalis. Taxonomy (NCBI): domain Eukaryota; kingdom Metazoa; phylum Arthropoda; class Insecta; order Hymenoptera; family Halictidae; genus Megalopta; species Megalopta genalis. The sequence goes on from NC_135022.1 coordinate 5,097,469, forward strand.
CAAATGAACAAGTGAACAAATGAACAAATGAACAAATGAACAAATGAACAAATGAACAAATGAACAAATGAACAAATGAACAAATGAACAAATGAACAAATGAACAAATGAACAAGTGAACAAATGAAAAAATGAACTAATGAACAAATGAACAAATGAACAAACGAACAAACGAGCAAATGAACAAATGAACAAATGAACAAATGAAGAAATGAAGAAATGAACAAATGAAGAAAAGAAGAAATGAACAAATGAACAAATGAACAAATGAACAAATGAACAAATGAAGAAATGAAGAAATGAACAAATGAAGAAAAGAAGAAATGAACAAATGAACAAATGAACAAATGAACAAATGAACAAATGAACAAATGAACAAATGAACAAATGAACAAATGAACAAATGAACAAATGAACAAATGAACAAATGAACAAATGAACAAATGAACAAATGAACAAATGAACAAATGAACAAATGAACAAATGAACAAATGATCAAATGAACAAATGAACAAATGAACAAATGAACAAATGAACGAATGAACGAATGAACAAATAACCAAATGAACAAATGAACAAATGAACAAATGAACAAATGAACAAATGAACAAATGAACAAATGAACAAATGAACAAATGAACAAATGAACAAATGAGCAAATGAACAAATGAACAAATGAACATATGAACATATGAACAAATGAACAAATGAACAAATGAACAAATGAACATATGAACAAATGAACAAGTGAACAAATGAACATATGAACAAATGAACAAATGAACAAATGAACAAATGAACAAGTGAACAAGTGAACAAGTGAACAAGTGAACAAATGAACAACTGAACAAATGAACAACTGAACAAATGAACAAATGAACAAATGTACAAATGAACAAATGAACAAATGAACAAATGAACAAATGAACAAATGAACAAATGAACGAATGAACGAATGAACGAATGAACGAATGAACAAATGAACAAATGAACAAGTGAACAAATGAACAAATGAAAAAATGAACTAATGAACAAATGAAGAAATGAACAAATGAAGAAATGAACAAATGAACAAATGAACAAATGAACAAATGAACAAATGAACAAATGAACAAATGAACAAATGAACAAATGAACAAATGAACAAATGAACAAATGAACAAATGAACATATGAACATATGAACAAATGAACAAATGAACAAATGAACAAATGAACAAGTGAACAAGTGAACAAGTGAACAAGTGAACAAATGAACAACTGAACAAATGAACAAATGAACAAATGAACAAATGAACAAATGAACAAACGAACAAATGAACAAACGAACAAACGAACAAATGAACAAATGAACAAACGAACAAACGAACAAACGAACAAACGAACAAACGAACAAATGAACAAACGAACAAACGAACAAACGAACAAATGAACAAATGAACGAATGAACAAATGAACGAATGAACGAATGAACGAATGAACAAATGAACGAATGAACAAACGAACAAACGAACAAACGAACAAACGAACAAACGAACAAACGAACAAACGAACAAACGAACAAACGAACAAACGAACAAACGAACAAACGAACAAACGAACAAACGAACAAACGAACAAACGAACAAACGAACAAACGAACAAACGAACAAATGAACAAATGAACAAATGAACAAATGAACAAATGAACAAACGAACAAACGAACAAATGAACAAATGAACAAACGAACAAATGAGCAAATGAACAAATGAACAAATGAACATATGAACAAATGAACAAATGAACATATGAACAAATGAACAAATGAACAAATGAACAAATGAACAAATGAACAAATGAGCAAATGAACAAATGAACAAATGAACATATGAACAAATGAACAAATGAACATATGAACAAATGAACAAATGAACAAATGAACAAATGAACAAATGAACAAATGAACGAATGAACAAATGAGCCAATAGACAATCGCGCAAATGAACAAATGAACAAATGAACAAATGAACAAATGAACAAATGAACAAATGAACAAATGAACAAATGAACGAATGAACAAATGAACAAATGAACAAATGAACAAATGAACAAATGAACAAATGAACAAATGAACAAATGAACAAATGAACAAATGAACAAATGAACAAATGAACAAATGAACAAATGAACAAATGAACAAATGAACAAATGAACAAAAGAACAAATGAACAAATGAACAAATGAACAAATGAACAAATGAACAAATGAACAAATGAACAAATGAACAAATGAACAAATGAACAAATGAACAAATGAGCGAATAGGCAAATGAGCCAATAGACAATCGCGCAAATGGACAAATGAACAAATGAACAAATGAACAAATGAACAAATGAACAAATGAACAAATGAACAAAAGAACAAATGAACGAATGAACAAATGAACAAATGAACAAATGAACAAATGAACAAGTGAACAAATGAACAAATGAACAAATGAACAAATGAACAAATGAACAAATGAACAAATGAACAAATGAACAAATGAACAAATGAACAAATGAACAAATGAACAAATGAACAAATGAGCAAAATGAGCAAAAGGAACAAAGGAACAAATGAACAAATGAACAAATGAACAAATGAACAAATGAACAAATGAACAAATGAACAAATAAACAAATGTACAAATGAACAAATGAACAAATGAACAAATGAACAAATGAACAAATGAACAAATGAACGAATGAACAAATGAACAAATGATCAAATGAACAAATGAACAAATGAACAAATGAACAAATGAACGAATGAACAAATGAACAAATGAACAAATGAACAACTGAACAAACGAACAAATGAACAAATGAACAAATGAATAAATGAACAAATGAACAAATGAACAAATGAACAAATGCACAAATGAACAAATGAACAAATGAACAAATGATCAAATGAACAAATGAACGAATGAACAAATTGGCGAATAGACAATCGAACGAATGAACAAATGAACAAATGAACAACTGAACAAACGAACAAATGAACAAATGAACAAATGAACAAATGAACAAATGAACAAATGAACAAATGAACAAATGAACAAAAGAACAAATGAACAAATGAACAAATGAACAAATGAACAAATGAACAAATGAACAAATGAACAAACGAACAAACGAACAAACGAACAAATGAACAAATGAACAAATGATCAAATGAACAAATGAACGAATGAACGAATGAACAAATGAACAAATGAACAAATGAACAAATGATCAAATGAACAAATGAACGAATGAACGAATGAACAAATAACCAAATGAACAAATGAACAAATGAACAAATGAACAAATGAACAAATGAACAAATGAACAAATGAACAAATGAACAAAGGATCAAATGAACAAATGAACAAATGAACAAATGAACAAATGAACAAATGAACAAATGAACAAATGAACAAATGAACAAATGAACAAATGAACAAATGAACAAATGAACAAATGAACAAATGAACAAATGAACAAATGAACAAATGAACAAATGAACAAATGAACAAATGAACAAATGAACAAATGAACAAATGAACAAATGAACAAATGAACAAATGAACAAATGAAAAAATGAACAAATGAACAAATGAGCAAATGAACAAATGAACAAATGAACATATGAACAAATGAACAAATGAACAAATGAACAAATGAAGAAATACACAAGTGAACAAATGAAGAAATACACAAGTGAACAAATGAACAAGTGAACAAATGAACAAATGAACAAGTGAACAAATGAACAAGTGAACAAGTGAACAAATGAACAACTGAACAAATGAACAAATGAACAAATGTACAAATGAACAAATGAACAAATGAACAAATGAACAAATGAACAAATGAACAAATGAACAAATGAACAAATGAACAAATGAACGAATGAACAAATGAACAAATGAACAAATGAACAAATGAACAAGTGAACAAATGAAAAAATGAACTAATGAACAAATGAACAAATGAACAAATGAACAAATGAACAAATGAGCAAAATGAGCAAACGAACAAACGAACAAATGAGCAAATGAACAAATGAACAAATGAAGAAATGAAGAAATGAACAAATGAAGAAATGAAGAAATGAACAAATGAACAAATGAACAAATGAACAAATGAACAAATGAACAAATGAACAAATGAACAAATGAACAAATGAACAAATGAACAAATGAACAAATGAACAAATGTACAAATGAACAAATGAACAAATGAAGAAATGAACAAATGAACAAATGAACAAATGAACAAATGAACAAATGAACAAATGAACAAATGAACAAATGAACAAATGAACAAATGAACAAATGAACAAATGAACAAATGAACAAATGAACAAATGAACAAATGAACAAATGAACAAATGAACAAATGAACAAATGAACAAATGAGCGAATAGGCAAATGAACGAATGAACAAATGAGCCAATAGACAATCGCGCAAATGAACAAATGAACAAATGAGCGAATAGGCAAATGAACGAATGAACAAATGAGCCAATAGACAATCGCGCAAATGAACAAATGCGCAAATGAACAAATGAACAAATGAACAAATGAACAAATGAACAAATGAACATATGAACAAATGAACAAATGAACAAGTGAACAAATGAACAAGTGAACAAATGAACAAATGAACAAATGAACAAATGAACAAGTGAACAAGTGAACAAGTGAACAAGTGAACAAATGAACAACTGAACAAATGAACAAATGAACAAATGAACAAATGAACAAATGAACAAATGAACAAATGAACAAATGAGCGAATAGGCAAATGAACGAATGAACAAATGAGCCAATAGACAATCGCGCAAATGAACAAATGAACAAATGAGCGAATAGGCAAATGAACGAATGAACAAATGAGCCAATAGACAATCGCGCAAATGAACAAATGAACAAATGAACAAATGAACAAATGAACAAATGAACATATGAACAAATGAACAAATGAACAAGTGAACAAATGAACAAGTGAACAAATGAGCAAATGAACAAATGAACAAATGAACAAATGAACAAATGAACAAATGAACAAATGAACAAATGAACAAATGAACAAATGAACAAATGAACAAATGAACAAATGAACAAATGAACAAATGAACAAATGAACAAATGAACAAATGAACAAATGAACAAATGAGCGAATAGGCAAATGAACGAATGAACAAATGAGCCAATAGACAATCGCGCAAATGAACAAATGAACAAATGAGCGAATAGGCAAATGAACGAATGAACAAATGAGCCCATAGACAATCGCGCAAATGAACAAATGAACAAATGAACAAATGAACAAATGAACAAATGAACATATGAACAAATGAACAAATGAACAAGTGAACAAATGAACAAGTGAACAAATGAACAAATGAACAAATGAACAAATGAACAAGTGAACAAGTGAACAAGTGAACAAGTGAACAAATGAACAACTGAACAAATGAACAAATGAACAAATGTACAAATGAACAAATGAACAAATGAACAAATGAACAAATGAACAAATGAACAAATGAACGAATGAACGAATAAACAAACGAACAAACGAGCAAATGAACAAATGAACAAATGAACAAATGAAGAAATGAACAAATGAACAAATGAAGAAAAGAAGAAATGAACAAATGAACAAATGAACAAATGAACAAATGAACAAATGAAGAAATGAAGAAATGAACAAATGAAGAAAAGAAGAAATGAACAAATGAACAAATGAACAAATGAACAAATGAACAAATGAACAAATGAACAAATGAACAAATGAACAAATGAACAAATGAACAAATGAACAAATGAACAAATGAACAAATGAACAAATGATCAAATGAACAAATGAACAAATGAACAAATGAACAAATGAACGAATGAACGAATGAACAAATAACCAAATGAACAAATGAACAAATGAACAAATGAACAAATGAACAAATGAACAAATGAACAAATGAACAAATGAACAAATGAACAAATGAACAAATGAGCAAATGAACAAATGAAGAAATGAAGAAATGAACAAATGAAGAAAAGAAGAAATGAACAAATGAACAAATGAACAAATGAACAAATGAACAAATGAACAAATGAACAAATGAACAAATGAACAAATGAACAAATGAACAAATGAACAAATGAACAAATGAACAAATGAACAAATGATCAAATGAACAAATGAACAAATGAACAAATGAACAAATGAACGAATGAACGAATGAACAAATAACCAAATGAACAAATGAACAAATGAACAAATGAACAAATGAACAAATGAACAAATGAACAAATGAACAAATGAACAAATGAACAAATGAACAAATGAGCAAATGAACAAATGAACAAATGAACATATGAACATATGAACAAATGAACAAATGAACAAATGAACAAATGAACATATGAACAAATGAACAAGTGAACAAATGAACATATGAACAAATGAACAAATGAACAAATGAACAAATGAACAAGTGAACAAGTGAACAAGTGAACAAGTGAACAAATGAACAACTGAACAAATGAACAACTGAACAAATGAACAAATGAACAAATGTACAAATGAACAAATGAACAAATGAACAAATGAACAAATGAACAAATGAACGAATGAACGAATGAACGAATGAACGAATGAACAAATGAACAAATGAACAAGTGAACAAATGAACAAATGAAAAAATGAACTAATGAACAAATGAAGAAATGAACAAATGAACAAATGAACAAATGAACAAATGAACAAATGAACAAATGAACAAATGAACAAATGAACAAATGAACAAATGAACAAATGAGCAAATGAACAAATGAACAAATGAACATATGAACATATGAACAAATGAACAAATGAACAAATGAACAAATGAACAAGTGAACAAGTGAACAAGTGAACAAGTGAACAAATGACCAACTGAACAAATGAACAAATGAACAAATGAACAAATGAACAAATGAACAAATGAACAAATGAACAAATGAACAAATGAACAAATGAACAAATGAACAAATGAACAAATGAACAAATGAACAAATGAACAAATGAACAAATGAACAAATGAACGAATGAACAAATGAACGAATGAACAAATGAACGAATGAACAAATGAACAAATGAACAAATGAACAAATGAACAAATGAACAAATGAACAAATGAACAAATGAACGAATGAACGAATGAACGAATGAACAAATGAACGAATGAACGAATGAACAAATGAACAAATGAACAAATGAACAAATGAACAAATGAACAAATGAAAAAATGAACAAATGAACAAACGAACAAATGAACAAACGAACAAACGAACAAACGAACAAACGAACAAACGAACAAACGAACAAACGAACAAACGAACAAACGAACAAATGAACAAACGAACAAACGAACAAACGAACAAATGAACAAAGGAACGAATGAACGAATGAACGAATGAACAAATGAACGAATGAACAAATGAACGAATGAACAAACGAACAAACGAACAAACGAACAAACGAACAAACGAACAAACGAACAAACGAACAAACGAACAAACGAACAAACGAACAAACGAACAAACGAACAAACGAACAAACGAACAAACGAACAAACGAACAAATGAACAAATGAACAAATGAACAAATGAACAAATGAACAAACGAACAAACGAACAAATGAACAAATGAACAAACGAACAAATGAGCAAATGAACAAATGAACAAATGAACATATGAACAAATGAACAAATGAACATATGAACAAATGAACAAATGAACAAATGAACAAATGAACAAATGAACAAATGAGCAAATGAACAAATGAACAAATGAACATATGAACAAATGAACAAATGAACATATGAACAAATGAACAAATGAACAAATGAACAAATGAACAAATGAACAAATGAACGAATGAACAAATGAGCCAATAGACAATCGCGCAAATGAACAAATGAACAAATGAACAAATGAACAAATGAACAAATGAACAAATGAACAAATGAACAAATGAACAAATGAACAAATGAACAAATGAACAAATGAACGAATGAACAAATGAACAAATGAACAAATGAACAAATGAACAAATGAACAAATGAACAAATGAACAAATGAACGAATGAACGAATGAACGAATGAACAAACGAACAAACGAACAAACGAACAAACGAACAAACGAACAAACGAACAAACGAACAAACGAACAAACGAACAAACGAACAAACGAACAAACGAACAAACGAACAAACGAACAAACGAACAAACGAACAAACGAACAAATGAACAAATGAACAAATGAACGAATGAACGAATGAACAAATGAACGAATGAACAAATGAACAAATGAACAAATGAACAAATGAAGAAATGAAGAAATGAACAAATGAACAAATGAACAAATGAACAAATGAACAAATGAACAAATGAACAAATGAACAAATGAACAAATGAACAAATGAACAAATGTACAAATGAACAAATGAACAAATGAAGAAATGAACAAATGAACAAATGAACAAATGAACAAATGAACAAATGAACAAATGAACAAATGAACAAATGAACAAATGAACAAATGAACAAATGAACAAATGAACAAATGAACAAATGAACAAATGAACAAATGAACAAATGAACAAATGAACAAATGAACAAATGAACAAATGAACAAATGAACAAATGAACAAATGAACAAATGAACAAATGAACAAATGAACAAATGAGCGAATAGGCAAATGAACGAATGAACAAATGAGCCAATAGACAATCGCGCAAATGAACAAATGAACAAATGAGCGAATAGGCAAATGAACGAATGAACAAATGAGCCAATAGACAATCGCGCAAATGAACAAATGAACAAATGAACAAATGAACAAATGAACAAATGAACATATGAACAAATGAACAAATGAACAAGTGAACAAATGAACAAGTGAACAAATGAACAAATGAACAAATGAACAAATGAACAAATGAACAAATGAACAAATGAACAAATGAACAAATGAACAAATGAACAAATGAACAAGTGAACAAATGAAAAAATGAACTAATGAACAAATGAACAAATGAACAAACGAACAAACGAGCAAATGAACAAATGAACAAATGAACAAATGAAGAAATGAAGAAATGAACAAATGAAGAAAAGAAGAAATGAACAAATGAACAAATGAACAAATGAACAAATGAACAAATGAAGAAATGAAGAAATGAACAAATGAAGAAAAGAAGAAATGAACAAATGAACAAATGAACAAATGAACAAATGAACAAATGAACAAATGAACAAATGAACAAATGAACAAATGAACAAATGAACAAATGAACAAATGAACAAATGAACAAATGAACAAATGAACAAATGAACAAATGAACAAATGAACAAATGAACAAATGAACAAATGAACAAATGAACAAATGATCAAATGAACAAATGAACAAATGAACAAATGAACAAATGAACGAATGAACGAATGAACAAATAACCAAATGAACAAATGAACAAATGAACAAATGAACAAATGAACAAATGAACAAATGAACAAATGAACAAATGAACAAATGAACAAATGAACAAATGAGCAAATGAACAAATGAACAAATGAACATATGAACATATGAACAAATGAACAAATGAACAAATGAACAAATGAACATATGAACAAATGAACAAGTGAACAAATGAACATATGAACAAATGAACAAATGAACAAATGAACAAATGAACAAGTGAACAAGTGAACAAGTGAACAAGTGAACAAATGAACAACTGAACAAATGAACAACTGAACAAATGAACAAATGAACAAATGTACAAATGAACAAATGAACAAATGAACAAATGAACAAATGAACAAATGAACAAATGAACAAATGAACGAATGAACGAATGAACGAATGAACGAATGAACAAATGAACAAATGAACAAGTGAACAAATGAACAAATGAAAAAATGAACTAATGAACAAATGAAGAAATGAACAAATGAAGAAATGAACAAATGAACAAATGAACAAATGAACAAATGAACAAATGAACAAATGAACAAATGAACAAATGAACAAATGAACAAATGAACAAATGAACAAATGAACAAATGAACATATGAACATATGAACAAATGAACAAATGAACAAATGAACAAATGAACAAGTGAACAAGTGAACAAGTGAACAAGTGAACAAATGAACAACTGAACAAATGAACAAATGAACAAATGAACAAATGAACAAATGAACAAACGAACAAATGAACAAACGAACAAACGAACAAATGAACAAATGAACAAACGAACAAACGAACAAACGAACAAACGAACAAACGAACAAATGAACAAACGAACAAACGAACAAACGAACAAATGAACAAATGAACGAATGAACAAATGAACGAATGAACAAATGAACGAATGAACGAATGAACGAATGAACAAACGAACAAACGAACAAACGAACAAACGAACAAACGAACAAACGAACAAACGAACAAACGAACAAACGAACAAACGAACAAACGAACAAACGAACAAACGAACAAACGAACAAACGAACAAACGAACAAACGAACAAACGAACAAACGAACAAACGAACAAACGAACAAATGAACAAATGAACAAATGAACAAATGAACAAATGAACAAACGAACAAACGAACAAATGAACAAATGAACAAACGAACAAATGAGCAAATGAACAAATGAACAAATGAACATATGAACAAATGAACAAATGAACATATGAACAAATGAACAAATGAACAAATGAACAAATGAACAAATGAACAAATGAGCAAATGAACAAATGAACAAATGAACATATGAACAAATGAACAAATGAACATATGAACAAATGAACAAATGAACAAATGAACAAATGAACAAATGAACAAATGAACGAATGAACAAATGAGCCAATAGACAATCGCGCAAATGAACAAATGAACAAATGAACAAATGAACAAATGAACAAATGAACAAATGAACAAATGAACAAATGAACGAATGAACAAATGAACAAATGAACAAATGAACAAATGAACAAATGAACAAATGAACAAATGAACAAATGAACAAATGAACGAATGAACGAATGAACGAATGAACAAACGAACAAACGAACAAACGAACAAACGAACAAACGAACAAACGAACAAACGAACAAACGAACAAACGAACAAACGAACAAACGAACAAACGAACAAACGAACAAACGAACAAACGAACAAATGAACAAATGAACAAATGAACGAATGAACGAATGAACAAATGAACGAATGAACAAATGAACAAATGAACAAATGAACAAATGAACAAATGAACAAATGAACAAATGAACAAATGAACAAATGAACAAATGAACAAATGAACAAATGAACAAATGAACAAATGAACAAATGAACAAATGAACAAATGAACAAATGAACAAATGAGCAAATGAACAAATGAACATATGAACAAATGAACAAATGAACAAATGAACAAATGAACAAATGAACAAATGAACAAATGAACAAATGAACAAATGAACAAATGAACAAATGAACAAATGAACAAATGAACAAATGAACAAATGAACAAATGAACAAATGAACAAATGAACGAATGAACAAATGAACGAATGAACAAATGAACGAATGAACAAATGAACGAATGAACGAATGAACAAATGAACAAATGAACGAATGAACAAATGAACAAATGAACAAATGAACGAATGAACGAATGAACGAATGAACAAATGAACGAATGAACGAATGAACAAATGAACAAATGAACAAATGAACAAATGAACAAATGAACAAATGAAAAAATGAACAAATGAACAAACGAACAAATGAACAAACGAACAAACGAACAAACGAACAAACGAACAAACGAACAAACGAACAAACGAACAAACGAACATATGAACAAATGAACAAATGAACATATGAACAAATGAACAAATGAACAAATGAACAAATGAACAAATGAGCAAATGAACAAATGAACAAATGAACATATGAACAAATGAACAAATGAACATATGAACAAATGAACAAATGAACAAATGAACAAATGAACAAATGAACAAATGAACGAATGAACAAATGAGCCAATAGACAATCGCGCAAATGAACAAATGAACAAATGAACAAATGAACAAATGAACAAATGAACAAATGAACAAATGAACAAATGAACAAATGAACAAATGAACAAATGAACAAATGAACAAATGAACAAATGAACAAATGAACGAATGAACAAATGAACAAATGAACAAATGAACAAATGAACAAATGAACAAATGAACAAATGAACGAATGAACAAATGAACGAATGAACAAACGAACAAACGAACAAACGAACAAACGAACAAACGAACAAACGAACAAACGAACAAACGAACAAACGAACAAACGAACAAACGAACAAACGAACAAACGAACAAACGAACAAACGAACAAACGAACAAACGAACAAACGAACAAACGAACAAACGAACAAATGAACGAATGAACGAATGAACAAATGAACAAATGAACAAATGAACAAATGAACAAATGAACAAATGAACAAATGAACAAATGAACAAATGAACAAATGAACAAATGAACAAATGAACAAATGAACAAATGAACAAATGAACAAATGAACAAATGAACAAATGAACAAATGAACAAATGAACAAATGAACAAATGAACAAATGAACAAATGAGCAAATGAACAAATGAACATATGAACAAATGAACAAATGAACAAATGAACAAATGAACAAATGAACAAATGAACAAATGAACAAATGAACAAATGAACAAATGAACAAATGAACAAATGAACAAATGAACAAATGAACAAATGAACAAATGAACAAATGAACAAATGAACAAATGAACAAACGAACAAACGAACAAACGAACAAACGAACAAATGAACAAATGATCAAATGAACAAATGAACGAATGAACGAATGAACGAATGAACAAATAACCAAATGAACAAATGAACAAATGAACAAATGAACAAATGAACAAATGAACAAATGAACAAATGAACAAATGAACAAATGAGCAAATGAACAAATGAACAAATGAACATATGAACAAACGAACAAACGAGCAAACGAACAAACGAACAAATGAACAAATGAACAAATGAACAAATGAACAAATGAACAAATGAACAAACGAACAAACGAACAAACGAACAAATGATCAAATGAACAAATGAACAAATGAACAAATGAACAAATGAACGAATGAACGAATGAACAAATAACCAAATGAACAAATGAACAAATGAACAAATGAACAAATGAACAAATGAACAAATGAACAAATGAACAAATGAGCAAATGAACAAATGAACAAATGAACATATGAACATATGAACAAATGAGCAAATGAACAAATGAACAAATGAACAAATGAACAAATGAACAAATGAACAAATGAACGAATGAACAAATGAGCCAATAGACAATCGCGCAAATGAACAAATGAACAAATGAACAAATGAACAAATGAACAAATGAACAAATGAACAAATGAACAAATGAACAAATGAACAAATGAACAAATGAACAAATGAACAAATGAACAAATGAACAAATGAACAAATGAACAAATGAACAAATGAACAAATGAACAAATGAACAAATGAACAAATGAACAAATGAACAAATGAACAAATGAACAAATGAACAAATGAACAAATGAACAAATGAACAAATGAACAAATGAACAAATGAACAAATGAACAAATGAACAAATGAACAAATGAACAAATGAACAAATGAACAAATGAACAAATGAACAAATGAACGAATGAACAAATGAACAAATGAACAAATGAACGAATGAACAAATGAACAAATGAACAAATGAACAAATGAACAAATGAACAAATGAACAAATGAACAAATGAACAAATGAACAAATGAACGAATGAACAAATGAACAAATGAACAAATGAACAAATGAACAAATGAACAAATGAACAAATGAACAAATGAACAAATGAACAAATGAACAAATGAACAAATGAACAAATGAACAAATGAACAAAAGAACAAATGAACAAATGAACAAATGAACAAATGAACAAATGAACAAATGAACAAATGAACAAATGAACAAATGAACAAACGAACAAACGAACAAACGAACAAATGAACAAATGAACAAATGAACAAAATGAACAAATGATCAAATGAACAAATGAACAAATGAACGAATGAACAAATGAACGAATGAACGAATGAACAAATAACCAAATGAACAAATGAACAAATGAACAAATGAACAAATGAACAAATGAACAAATGAGCAAATGAACAAATGAACAAATGAACATATGAACAAACGAACAAACGAGCAAACGAACAAACGAACAAATGAACAAATGAACAAATGAACAAATGAACAAATGAACAAATGAACAAATGAACAAATGAACAAATGAACAAATGAACAAAGGAACAAATGAACAAACGAACAAACGAACAAACGAACAAACGAACAAACGAACAAACGAACAAACGAACAAATGAACAAATGAACAAATGATCAAATGAACAAATGAACAAATGAACGAATGAACGAATGAACGAATGAACGAATGAACAAATAACCAAATGAACAAATGAACAAATGAACAAATGAACAAATGAACAAATGAACGAATGAACAAATGAACGAATGAACAAATGAACAAATGAAGAAATGAAGAAATGAAGAAATGAAGAAATGAAGAAATGAACAAATGAACAAATGAACAAATGAACAAATGAACAAATGAACAAATGAACAAATGAACAAATGAACAAATGAACAAATGAACAAATGAACAAATGAACAAATGAACAAATGAACAAATGAACAAACGAACAAATGAACAAACGAACAAATGAACAAACGAACAAATGAACAAACGAACAAATGAACAAATGAACAAATGAGCAAATGAACAAATGAGCAAATGAACATATGAACAAATGAACAAACGAACAAACGAACAAACGAACAAACGAACAAACGAACAAACGAACAAACGAACAAACGAACAAATGAACAAACGAACAAACGAACAAACGAACAAATGAACAAATGAACGAATGAACGAATGAACGAATGAACAAATTAACGAATGAACAAATGAACAAATGAACAAACGAACAAACGAACAAACGAACAAACGAACAAACGAACAAACGAACAAACGAACAAACGAACAAACGAACAAAGGAACAAATGAACAAATGAACAAATGAACAAATGAACAAATGAACAAATGAACAAACGAACAAACGAACAAATGAACAAACGAACAAATGAACAAACGAACAAATGAGCAAATGAACAAATGAACAAACGAACAAATGAACAAACGAACAAACGAACAAACGAACAAACGAACAAACGAACAAACGAACAAACGAACAAACGAACAAACGAACAAACGAACAAACGAACAAACGAACAAACGAACAAATGAACAAATGAACAAATGAACAAATGAACAAATGAACAAACGAACAAACGAACAAATGAACAAATGAACAAATGAACAAACGAACAAATGAGCAAATGAACAAATGAACAAATGAACATATGAACAAATGAACAAATGAACATATGAACAAATGAACAAATGAACAAATGAACAAATGAACAAATGAACAAATGAGCAAATGAACAAATGAACAAATGAACATATGAACAAATGAACAAATGAACATATGAACAAATGAACAAATGAACAAATGAACAAATGAACAAATGAACAAATGAACGAATGAACAAATGAGCCAATAGACAATCGCGCAAATGAACAAATGAACAAATGAACAAATGAACAAATGAACAAATGAACAAATGAACAAATGAACAAATGAACAAATGAACAAATGAACGAATGAACAAATGAACAAATGAACAAATGAACAAATGAACAAATGAACAAATGAACAAATGAACAAATGAACAAATGAACAAATGAACAAATGAACAAATGAGCAAATGAACAAATGAACAAATGAACATATGAACAAACGAACAAACGAGCAAACGAACAAACGAACAAATGAACAAATGAACAAATGAACAAATGAACAAATGAACAAATGAACAAATGAACAAATGAACAAATGAACAAATGAACAAAGGAACAAATGAACAAACGAACAAACGAACAAACGAACAAACGAACAAACGAACAAATGAACAAATGAACAAATGATCAAATGAACAAATGAACAAATGAACGAATGAACGAATGAACGAATGAACGAATGAACAAATAACCAAATGAACAAATGAACAAATGAACAAATGAACAAATGAACAAATGAACGAATGAACAAATGAACGAATGAACAAATGAACAAATGAAGAAATGAAGAAATGAAGAAATGAAGAAATGAAGAAATGAAGAAATGAACAAATGAACAAATGAACAAATGAACAAATGTACAAATGAACAAATGAACAAATGAACAAATGAACAAATGAACAAATGAACAAATGAACAAATGAACAAATGAACAAATGAACAAATGAACAAATGAACAAACAAACAAATGAACAAACGAACAAATGAACAAACGAACAAATGAACAAACGAACAAATGAACAAATGAACAAATGAGCAAATGAACAAATGAGCAAATGAACATATGAACAAATGAACAAACGAACAAACGAACAAACGAACAAACGAACAAACGAACAAACGAACAAACGAACAAACGAACAAATGAACAAACGAACAAACGAACAAACGAACAAATGAACAAATGAACGAATGAACGAATGAACGAATGAACAAATTAACGAATGAACAAATGAACAAATGAACAAACGAACAAACGAACAAACGAACAAACGAACAAACGAACAAACGAACAAACGAACAAACGAACAAACGAACAAAGGAACAAATGAACAAATGAACAAATGAACAAATGAACAAATGAACAAATGAACAAACGAACAAACGAACAAATGAACAAATGAACAAATGAACAAACGAACAAATGAGCAAATGAACAAATGAACAAACGAACAAATGAACAAACGAACAAACGAACAAACGAACAAACGAACAAACGAACAAACGAACAAACGAACAAACGAACAAACGAACAAATGAACAAACGAACAAACGAACAAACGAACAAACGAACAAACGAACAAATGAACAAATGAACGAATGAACGAATGAACGAATGAACAAATGAACGAATGAACAAACGAACAAACGAACAAACGAACAAACGAACAAACGAACAAACGAACAAACGAACAAACGAACAAACGAACAAACGAACAAACGAACAAACGAACAAACGAACAAACGAACAAACGAACAAACGAACAAACGAACAAACGAACAAATGAACAAATGAACAAATGAACAAATGAACAAATGAACAAACGAACAAACGAACAAATGAACAAATGAACAAATGAACAAACGAACAAATGAGCAAATGAACAAATGAACAAATGAACATATGAACAAATGAACAAATGAACATATGAACAAATGAACAAATGAACAAATGAACAAATGAACAAATGAACAAATGAGCAAATGAACAAATGAACAAATGAACATATGAACAAATGAACAAATGAACATATGAACAAATGAACAAATGAACAAATGAACAAATGAACAAATGAACAAATGAACGAATGAACAAATGAGCCAATAGACAATCGCGCAAATGAACAAATGAACAAATGAACAAATGAACAAATGAACAAATGAACAAATGAACAAATGAACAAATGAACAAATGAACAAATGAACAAATGAACGAATGAACAAATGAACAAATGAACAAATGAACAAATGAACAAATGAACAAATGAACAAATGAACAAATGAACAAATGAACGAATGAACGAATGAACGAATGAACAAACGAACAAACGAACAAACGAACAAACGAACAAACGAACAAACGAACAAACGAACAAACGAACAAACGAACAAACGAACAAACGAACAAACGAACAAACGAACAAACGAACAAACGAACAAACGAACAAACGAACAAACGAACAAACGAACAAACGAACAAACGAACAAATGAACAAATGAACAAATGAACGAATGAACAAATGAACAAATGAACAAATGAACAAATGAACAAATGAACAAATGAACAAATGAACAAATGAACAAATGAACAAATGAACAAATGAACAAATGAACAAATGAACAAATGAACAAATGAACAAATGAACAAATGAACAAATGAACAAATGAACAAATGAACAAATGAACAAATGAACAAATGAACAAATGAGCAAATGAACAAATGAACATATGAACAAATGAACAAATGAACAAATGAACAAATGAACAAATGAACAAATGAACAAATGAACAAATGAACAAATGAACAAATGAACAAATGAACAAATGAACAAATGAACAAATGAACAAATGAACAAATGAACAAATGAACAAATGAACAAATGAACAAATGAACAAACGAACAAACGAACAAACGAACAAACGAACAAATGAACAAATGATCAAATGAACAAATGAACGAATGAACGAATGAACGAATGAACAAATAACCAAATGAACAAATGAACAAATGAACAAATGAACAAATGAACAAATGAACAAATGAACAAATGAACAAATGAACAAATGAACAAATGAGCAAATGAACAAATGAACAAATGAACATATGAACAAACGAACAAACGAGCAAACGAACAAACGAACAAATGAACAAATGAACAAATGAACAAATGAACAAATGAACAAATGAACAAACGAACAAACGAACAAACGAACAAATGAACAAATGAACAAATGATCAAATGAACAAATGAACAAATGAACAAATGAACAAATGAACGAATGAACGAATGAACAAATAACCAAATGAACAAATGAACAAATGAACAAATGAACAAATGAACAAATGAACAAATGAACAAATGAACAAATGAACAAATGAACAAATGAGCAAATGAACAAATGAACAAATGAACATATGAACAAACGAACAAACGAGCAAACGAACAAACGAACAAACGAACAAACGAACAAACGAACAAACGAACAAACGAACAAACGAACAAACGAACAAACGAACAAACGAACAAACGAACAAATGAACAAATGAACAAATGATCAAATGAACAAATGAACAAATGAACGAATGAACGAATGAACGAATGAACGAATGAACAAATAACCAAATGAACAAATGAACAAATGAACAAATGAACAAATGAACAAATGAACGAATGAACAAATGAACGAATGAACAAATGAACAAATGAAGAAATGAAGAAATGAAGAAATGAAGAAATGAAGAAATGAACAAATGAACAAATGAACATATGAACAAATGAACAAATGAACAAATGAACAAATGAACAAATGAACAAATGAACAAATGAACAAATGAACAAATGAACAAATGAACAAATGAACAAATGAACAAACGAACAAATGAACAAACGAACAAATGAACAAACGAACAAATGAACAAACGAACAAATGAGCAAATGAACAAATGAGCAAATGAACATATGAACAAATGAACAAACGAACAAACGAACAAACGAACAAACGAACAAACGAACAAACGAACAAACGAACAAACGAACAAATGAACAAACGAACAAACGAACAAACGAACAAATGAACAAATGAACGAATGAACGAATGAACGAATGAACAAATTAACGAATGAACAAATGAACAAATGAACAAACGAACAAACGAACAAACGAACAAACGAACAAACGAACAAACGAACAAACGAACAAACGAACAAACGAACAAAGGAACAAATGAACAAATGAACAAATGAACAAATGAACAAATGAACAAATGAACAAACGAACAAACGAACAAATGAACAAACGAACAAATGAACAAACGAACAAATGAGCAAATGAACAAATGAACAAACGAACAAATGAACAAACGAACAAACGAACAAACGAACAAACGAACAAACGAACAAACGAACAAACGAACAAACGAACAAACGAACAAACGAACAAACGAACAAACGAACAAACGAACAAATGAACAAATGAACAAATGAACAAATGAACAAATGAACAAACGAACAAACGAACAAATGAACAAATGAACAAATGAACAAACGAACAAATGAGCAAATGAACAAATGAACAAATGAACATATGAACAAATGAACAAATGAACATATGAACAAATGAACAAATGAACAAATGAACAAATGAACAAATGAACAAATGAGCAAATGAACAAATGAACAAATGAACATATGAACAAATGAACAAATGAACATATGAACAAATGAACAAATGAACAAATGAACAAATGAACAAATGAACAAATGAACGAATGAACAAATGAGCCAATAGACAATCGCGCAAATGAACAAATGAACAAATGAACAAATGAACAAATGAACAAATGAACAAATGAACAAATGAACAAATGAACAAATGAACAAATGAACAAATGAACGAATGAACAAATGAACAAATGAACAAATGAACAAATGAACAAATGAACAAATGAACAAATGAACAAATGAACAAATGAACAAATGAACAAATGAACAAATGAGCAAATGAACAAATGAACAAATGAACATATGAACAAACGAACAAACGAGCAAACGAACAAACGAACAAATGAACAAATGAACAAATGAACGAATGAACAAATGAACGAATGAAGAAATGAACAAATGAACAAATGAACAAATGAACAACGGAACAAACGAACAAACGAACAAATGAACAAATGAACAAATGAACAAACGAACAAATGAACAAATGAACAAATGATCAAATGAACGAATGAACAAATGAACAAATGAACAAATGAACAAATGAACAAATGAACAAACAAACAAATGAACAAACGAACAAATGAACAAACGAACAAATGAACAAACGAACAAATGAACAAACGAACAAATGAACAAATGAACAAATGAGCAAATGAACAAATGAGCAAATGAACATATGAACAAATGAACAAACGAACAAACGAACAAACGAACAAACGAACAAACGAACAAACGAACAAACGAACAAACGAACAAACGAACAAACGAACAAACGAACAAATGAACAAACGAACAAACGAACAAACGAACAAATGAACAAATGAACGAATGAACGAATGAACGAATGAACAAATTAACGAATGAACAAATGAACAAATGAACAAACGAACAAACGAACAAACGAACAAACGAACAAACGAACAAACGAACAAACGAACAAACGAACAAACGAACAAAGGAACAAATGAACAAATGAACAAATGAACAAATGAACAAACGAACAAACGAACAAATGAACAAATGAACAAATGAACAAACGAACAAATGAGCAAATGAACAAATGAACAAACGAACAAATGAACAAACGAACAAACGAACAAACGAACAAACGAACAAACGAACAAACGAACAAACGAACAAACGAACAAACGAACAAATGAACAAACGAACAAACGAACAAACGAACAAACGAACAAACGAACAAATGAACAAATGAACGAATGAACGAATGAACGAATGAACAAATGAACGAATGAACAAACGAACAAACGAACAAACGAACAAACGAACAAACGAACAAACGAACAAACGAACAAACGAACAAACGAACAAACGAACAAACGAACAAACGAACAAACGAACAAACGAACAAACGAACAAACGAACAAACGAACAAACGAACAAATGAACAAATGAACAAATGAACAAATGAACAAATGAACAAACGAACAAACGAACAAATGAACAAACGAACAAATGAACAAACGAACAAATGAGCAAATGAACAAATGAACAAATGAACATATGAACAAATGAACAAATGAACATATGAACAAATGAACAAATGAACAAATGAACAAATGAACAAATGAACAAATGAGCAAATGAACAAATGAACAAATGAACATATGAACAAATGAACAAATGAACATATGAACAAATGAACAAATGAACAAATGAACAAATGAACAAATGAACAAATGAACGAATGAACAAATGAGCCAATAGACAATCGCGCAAATGAACAAATGAACAAATGAACAAATGAACAAATGAACAAATGAACAAATGAACAAATGAACAAATGAACAAATGAACGAATGAACAAATGAACAAATGAACAAATGAACAAATGAACAAATGAACAAATGAACAAATGAACAAATGAACAAATGAACGAATGAACGAATGAACGAATGAACAAACGAACAAACGAACAAACGAACAAACGAACAAACGAACAAACGAACAAACGAACAAACGAACAAACGAACAAACGAACAAACGAACAAACGAACAAACGAACAAACGAACAAACGAACAAACGAACAAACGAACAAACGAACAAACGAACAAACGAACAAACGAACAAACGAACAAACGAACAAATGAACAAATGAACAAATGAACGAATGAACAAATGAACAAATGAACAAATGAACAAATGAACAAATGAACAAATGAACAAATGAACAAATGAACAAATGAACAAATGAACAAATGAACAAATGAACAAATGAACAAATGAACAAATGAACAAATGAACAAATGAACAAATGAACAAATGAACAAATGAACAAATGAACAAATGAACAAATGAACAAATGAGCAAATGAACAAATGAACATATGAACAAATGAACAAATGAACAAATGAACAAATGAACAAATGAACAAATGAACAAATGAACAAATGAACAAATGAACAAATGAACAAATGAACAAATGAACAAATGAACAAATGAACAAATGAACAAATGAACAAATGAACAAATGAACAAATGAACAAATGAACAAATGAACAAACGAACAAACGAACAAACGAACAAACGAACAAATGAACAAATGATCAAATGAACAAATGAACGAATGAACGAATGAACGAATGAACAAATAACCAAATGAACAAATGAACAAATGAACAAATGAACAAATGAACAAATGAACAAATGAACAAATGAACAAATGAACAAATGAACAAATGAGCAAATGAACAAATGAACAAATGAACATATGAACAAACGAACAAACGAGCAAACGAACAAACGAACAAATGAACAAATGAACAAATGAACAAATGAACAAATGAACAAATGAACAAACGAACAAACGAACAAACGAACAAATGAACAAATGAACAAATGATCAAATGAACAAATGAACAAATGAACAAATGAACAAATGAACGAATGAACGAATGAACAAATAACCAAATGAACAAATGAACAAATGAACAAATGAACAAATGAACAAATGAACAAATGAACAAATGAACAAATGAGCAAATGAACAAATGAACAAATGAACATATGAACATATGAACAAATGAGCAAATGAACAAATGAACAAATGAACAAATGAACAAATGAACAAATGAACAAATGAACGAATGAACAAATGAGCCAATAGACAATCGCGCAAATGAACAAATGAACAAATGAACAAATGAACAAATGAACAAATGAACAAATGAACAAATGAACAAATGAACAAATGAACAAATGAACAAATGAACAAATGAACAAATGAACAAATGAACAAATGAACAAATGAACAAATGAACAAATGAACAAATGAACAAATGAACAAATGAACTAATGAACAAATGAACAAATGAACAAATGAACAAATGAACAAATGAACAAATGAACAAATGAACAAATGAACAAATGAACAAATGAACAAATGAACAAATGAACAAATGATCAAATGAACAAATGAACAAATGAACAAATGAACAAATGAACAAATGAACAAATGAACAAATGAACAAATGAACAAATGAACAAATGAACAAATGAACAAATGAACAAATGAACAAATGAACAAATGAACAAATGAACAAATGAACAAATGAACAAATGAACAAATGAACAAATGAACAAATGAACAAATGAACAAATGAACAAATGAACAAATGAACAAATGAACAAATGAACAAATGAACAAATGAACAAATGAACAAATGAACAAATGAACAAATGAACAAATGAACAAATGAACAAATGAACAAATGAACAATTGAACGAATGAACAAATGAACAAATGAACAAATGAACAAATGAACAAATGAACAAATGAACAAATGAACAAATGAACAAATGAACAAATGAACAAATGAACAAATGAACAAATGAACAAAAGAACAAATGAACAAATGAACAAATGAACAAATGAACAAATGAACAAATGAACAAATGAACAAATGAACAAATGAACAAATGAACAAATGAACAAACGAACAAACGAACAAACGAACAAATGAACAAATGAACAAATGAACAAATGAACAAATGATCAAATGAACAAATGAACAAATGAACGAATGAACGAATGAACAAATAACCAAATGAACAAATGAACAAATGAACAAATGAACAAATGAACAAATGAACAAATGAACAAATGAACAAATGAGCAAATGAACAAATGAACAAATGAACATATGAACAAACGAACAAACGAGCAAACGAACAAACGAACAAATGAACAAATGAACAAATGAACAAATGAACAAATGAACAAATGAACAAATGAACAAATGAACAAATGAACAAATGAACAAAGGAACAAATGAACAAACGAACAAACGAACAAACGAACAAACGAACAAACGAACAAACGAACAAATGAACAAATGAACAAATGATCAAATGAACAAATGAACAAATGAACGAATGAACGAATGAACAAATAACCAAATGAACAAATGAACAAATGAACAAATGAACAAATGAACAAATGAACAAATGAACAAATGAACAAATGAACAAATGAACGAATGAACAAATGAACAAATGAAGAAATGAAGAAATGAAGAAATGAAGAAATGAAGAAATGAACAAATGAACAAATGAACAAATGAACAAATGAACAAATGAACAAATGAACAAATGAACAAATGAACAAATGAACAAATGAACAAATGAACAAATGAACAAATGAACAAATGAACAAAAGAACAAATGAACAAATGAACAAATGAACAAACGAACAAATGAACAAACGAACAAATGAACAAACGAACAAATGAACAAATGAACAAATGAGCAAATGAACAAATGAGCAAATGAACATATGAACAAATGAACAAATGAACAAATGAACAAACGAACAAACGAACAAACGAACAAATGAACAAATGAACAAATGAACAAATGAACAAATGAACAAATGAAGAAATGAACAAATGAACAAATGAACAAATGAACAAATGAACAAATGAACAAATGTACAAATGAACAAATGAACGAATGAACAGATGAGCGAATAGCCAAATGAACGAATGAACAGATGAGCGAATAGACAATCGCACAAATGAACAAATGAACAAATGAACAAATGAGCAATATGAGCAAAATGAACAAATGAACAAATGAACGAATGAACAAATGAGCGAATGAACAAATGAGCGAATGAACAAATGAGCGAATAGACAATCGCTCAAATGAGCAATATGAGCAAAATGAACAAATGAACGAATGAACAAATGAACAAATGAACAAATGAACAAATGAACAAATGAACAAATGAGCAAATGAACAAATGAACAAATGAACATATGAACAAATGAACAAATGAACAAATGAAGAAATACACAAGTGAACAAATGAACAAGTGAACAAATGAACAAATGAACAAATGAACAAGTGAACAAATGAACAAGAGAACGAGTGAACAAATGAACAACTGAACAAATGAACAAATGAACAAATGTACAAATGAACAAATGAACAAATGAACAAATGAACAAATGAACAAATCAACAAATGAACAAATGAACGAATGAACAAATGAACAAATGAACTAATGAACAAATGAACAAATGAACAAATGAACAAATGAACAAATGAACAAGTGAACAAATGAACAAATGAACAAATGAAAAAATGAACTAATGAACAAATGAAGAAATGAACAAATGAACAAATGAACAAATGAGCAAAATGAGCAAAAGGAACAAATGAACAAACGAACAAATGAACAAATGAACAAATGAACAAATGAACAAATGAACAAATGTACAAATGAACAAATGAACAAATGAACAAATGAACAAATGAACAAATGAACAAATGAACAAATGAACAAATGAACAAATGAACAAATGAACAAATGAACAAATGAACAAATGAACAAATGAACAAATGAACAAATGAACAAATGAACAAATGAACAAATGAACAAATGAACAAATGAACAAATGAACAAATGAACAAATGAACAAATGAACAAATGAACAAATGAACAAATGAACAAATGAACAAATGAACAAATGAACAAATGAACAAATGAACAAATGAACAAATGAACAAATGAACAAATGAACAAATGAACAAATGAGCAAATGAACAAATGAACAAATGAGCAAATGAACAAATGAGCAAATGAACAAATGAGCAAATGAACAAATGAACAAATGAACAAATGAACAAATGAACAAATGAACAAATGAACAAATGAACAAATGAACAAATGAACAAATGAACAAATGAACAAATGAACAAATGAACAAATGAACAAATGAACAAATGAACAAATGAACAAATGAACAAATGAACAAATGAACAAATGAACAAATGAACAAATGAACAAATGAACAAATGAACAAATGAACAAATGAACAAATGAACAAATGAACAAATGAACAAATGAACAAATGAACAAATGAACAAATGAACAAATGAACAAATGAACAAATGAACAAATGAACAAACGAACAAACGAACAAACGAACAAACGAACAAACGAACAAACGAACAAACGAACAAACGAACAAATGAACAAATGAACAAATGATCAAATGATCAAATGAACGAATGAACGAATGAACGAATGAACAAATGAACAAATGAGCAAATGAACAAATGAACAAATGAACATATGAACATATGAACAAATGAACAAATGAACAAATGAACAAATGAACAAATGAACAAATGAACAAGTGAACAAGTGAACAAATGAACAAATGAAAAAATGAACTAATGAACAAATGAAGAAATGAACAAATGAACAAATGAACAAATGAACAAATGAACAAATGAACAAATGAACAAATGAACAAATGAACAAATGAACAAATGAACAAATGAACGAATGAACAAATGAACAAATGAACAAATGAACAAATGAACAAATGAGCAAATGAACAAATAAACAAATGAACATATGAACATATGAACAAGTGAACAAATGAACAAATGAACAAATGAACAAATGAACAAATGAACAAATGAACAAGTGAACAAATGAACAAATGAACAAATGAAAAAATGAAAAATGAGCTAATGAAGAAATGAAGAAATGAACAAATGAACAAATGAACAAATGAGCAAACGAACAAATGAACAAATGAACAAACGAACAAACGAACAAACGAACAAACGAACAAATGAACAAATGAACAAATGTACAAATGAACAAATGAACAAATAAACAAATGAACAAATGAACAAATGAACAAATGAACAAATGGGCAAATGAACATATGAACAAATGAACAAATGAACAAATGAACAAATGAACAAATGAACAAATGAACAAATGAACAAATGAACAAATGAACAAATGAACAAATGAACAAATGAACAAATGAACAAATGAACAAATGAACAAATGAACAAATGAACAAATGAACAAATGAACAAATGAACAAATGAACAAATGAACAAATGAACAAATGAACAAATGAACAAATGAACAAATGAACAAATGAACAAATGAACAAATGAACAAATGAACAAATGAACAAATGAACAAATGAACAAATGAACAAATGAACAAATGAACAAATGAACAAATGAACAAATGAACAAATGAACAAATGAACAAATGAACAAATGAACAAATGAACAAATGAACAAATGAACAAATGAACAAATGAACAAATGAACAAATGAACAAATGAACAAATGAACAAATGAACAAATGAGCAAATGAACAAATGAACAAATGAACAAATGAACATATGAACAAATGAACAAATGAACAAATGAACAAATGAACAAATGAACAAATGAACAAATGAACAAATGAACAAATGAACAAATGAACAAATGAACAAATGAACAAATGAACAAATGAACAAATGAACAAATGAACAAATGAACAAATGAACAAATGAACAAATGAACAAATGAACAAATGAACAAATGAACAAATGAACAAACGAACAAACGAACAAACGAACAAATGAACAAATGAACAAATGATCAAATGAACAAATGAACGAATGAACGAATGAACGAATGAACAAATAACCAAATGAACAAATGAACAAATGAACAAATGAACAAATGAACAAATGAACAAATGAACAAATGAACAAATGAACAAATGAACAAATGAACAAATGAACAAATGAACAAATGAACAAATGAACAAATGAGCAAATGAACAAATGAACAAATGAACATATGAACAAACGAACAAACGAGCAAACGAACAAACGAACAAATGAACAAATGAACAAATGAACAAATGAACAAATGAACAAATGACCAAATGAACAAATGAACAAACGAACAAACGAACAAACGAACAAATGAACAAATGAACAAATGATCAAATGAACAAATGAACAAATGAACAAATGAACAAATGAACGAATGAACGAATGAACAAATAACCAAATGAACAAATGAACAAATGAACAAATGAACAAATGAACAAATGAACAAATGAGCAAATGAACAAATGAACAAATGAACATATGAACATATGAACAAATGAGCAAATGAGCAAATGAACAAATGAACAAATGAACAAATGAACAAATGAACAAATTAACAAATGAACAAATGAACAAATGAACAAATGAACAAATGAACAAATGAACAAATGAACAAATGAACAAATGAACAAAAGAACAAATGAACAAATGAACAAATGAACAAATGAACAAATGAACAAATGAACAAATGAACAAATGAACAAATGAACAAACGAACAAACGAACAAACGAACAAACGAACAAACGAACAAATGATCAAATGAACAAATGAACAAATGAACGAATGAACGAATGAACAAATAACCAAATGAACAAATGAACAAATGAACAAATGAACAAATGTACAAATGAACAAATGAACGAATGAACAGATGAGCGAATAGCCAAATGAACGAATGAACAGATGAGCGAATAGACAATCGCACAAATGAACAAATGAACAAATTAACAAATGAGCAATATGAGCAAAATGAACAAATGAACAAATGAACGAATGAACAAATGAGCGAATGAACAAATGAGCGAATAGACAATCGCACAAATGAGCAATATGAGCAAAATGAACAAATGAACGAATGAACAAATGAGCGAATGAACAAATGAACAAATGAACAAATGAACAAATGAACAAATGAACAAATGAACAAATGAACAAATGAACAAATGAACAAATGAACAAATGAACAAATGAACAAATGAACAAATGAACAAATTAGCAAAAGAACAAATGAACAAATGAACATATGAACAAATAAACAAATGAACAAATGAACAAATGAACAAATGAACAAATGAACAAATGAACAAATGAACAAATGAGCAAATGAACAAATGAACAAATGAACATATGAACAAATGAACAAATGAACAAATGAAGAAATAAACAAGTGAACCAATGAACAAGTGAACAAATGAACAAATGAACAAATGAACAAGTGAACAAATGAACAAGAGAACGAGTGAACAAATGAACAACTGAACAAATGAACAAATGAACAAATGTACAAATGAACAAATGAACAAATGAACAAATGAACAAATGAACAAATGAACAAATGAACAAATGAACAAATGAACAAATGAACAAATGAACAAATGAACAAATGAACAAATGAACAAATGAACAAACGAACAAACGAACAAACGAACAAACGAACAAACGAACAAATGATCAAATGAACAAATGAACAAATGAACGAATGAACGAATGAACAAATAACCAAATGAACAAATGAACAAATGAACAAATGAACAAATGTACAAATGAACAAATGAACGAATGAACAGATGAGCGAATAGCCAAATGAACGAATGAACAGATGAGCGAATAGACAATCGCACAAATGAACAAATGAACAAATTAACAAATGAGCAATATGAGCAAAATGAACAAATGAACAAATGAACGAATGAACAAATGAGCGAATGAACAAATGAGCGAATAGACAATCGCACAAATGAGCAATATGATCAAAATGAACAAATGAACGAATGAACAAATGAGCGAATGAACAAATGAACAAATGAACAAATGAACAAATGAACAAATGAACAAATGAACAAATGAACAAATGAACAAATGAACAAATGAACAAATGAACAAATGAACAAATGAACAAATGAACAAATGAACAAATTAGCAAAAGAACAAATGAACAAATGAACATATGAACAAATAAACAAATGAACAAATGAACAAATGAACAAATGAACAAATGAACAAATGAACAAATGAACAAATGAGCAAATGAACAAATGAACAAATGAACATATGAACAAATGAACAAATGAACAAATGAAGAAATAAACAAGTGAACCAATGAACAAGTGAACAAATGAACAAATGAACAAATGAACAAGTGAACAAATGAACAAGAGAACGAGTGAACAAATGAACAACTGAACAAATGAACAAATGAACAAATGTACAAATGAACAAATGAACAAATGAACAAATGAACAAATGAACAAATGAACAAATGAACAAATCAACAAATGAACAAATGAACGAATGAACAAATGAACAAATGAACAAATGAACAAATGAACAAATGAACAAATGAACAAATGAACAAGTGAACAAATGAACAAATGAACAAATGAAAAAATGAACTAATGAACAAATGAAGAAATGAACAAATGAACAAATGAACAAATGTACAAATGAACAAATGAACAAATGAACAAATGAACAAATGAACAAATGAACAAATGAACAAATGAACAAATGAACAAATGAACAAATGAACAAATGAACAAATGAACAAATGAACAAATGAACAAATGAACAAATGAACAAATGAACAAATGAACAAATGAACAAATGAACAAATGAACAAATGAACAAACGAACAAACGAACAAACGAACAAACGAACAAACGAACAAACGAACAAATGAACAAATGAACAAATGATCAAATGAACAAATGAACAAATGAACGAATGAACGAATGAACAAATAACCAAATGAACAAATGAACAAATGAACAAATGAACAAATGAACAAATGAACAAATGAACAAATGAACAAATGAACAAATGAACAAATGAACAAATGAACAAATGAACAAATGAACAAATGAACAAATGAACAAATGAACAAATGAACAAATGAACAAATGAACAAGTGAACAAATGAACAAATGAAAAAATGAACTAATGAACAAATGAAGAAATGAACAAATGAACAAATGAACAAATGAAAAAATGAACAAATGAACAAATGAACAAATGAACAAATGAACAAATGAACAAATGAACAAATGAACAAATGAGCTAATAGGCAAATGAACGAATGAACAAATGAGCCAATAGACAATCGCGCAAATGAACAAATGAACAAATGTACAAATGAACAAATGAACAAATGAACAAATGAACAAATGAACAAATGAACAAATGAACAAATGAACAAATGATCAAATGATCAAATGAACGAATGAACGAATGAACGAATGAACAAATGAACAAATGAGCAAATGAACAAATGAACAAATGAACATATGAACAAATGAACAAATGAACAAATGAACAAATGAACAAATGAACATATGAACAAATGAACAAATGAACAAATGAACAAATGAACAAATGAACAAATGAACAAGTGAACAAATGAACAAATGAAAAAATGAACTAATGAACAAATGAAGAAATGAACAAATGAACAAATGAACAAATGAACAAATGAACAAATGAACAAATGAACAAATGAACAAATGAACAAATGAACAAATGAACAAATGAACAAATGAACAAATGAACAAATGAACAAATGAACAAATGAACAAATGAACAAATGAACAAATGAACAAATGAACAAGTGAACAAATGATCAAATGAACAAATGAACAAATGAACAAATGAACAAATGAACAAATGAACAAGTGAACAAATGAACAAATGAACAAATGAAAAAATGAAAAATGAACTAATGAAGAAATGAAGAAATGAACAAATGAACAAATGATCAAATGATCAAATGAACGAATGAACGAATGAACGAATGAACAAATGAACAAATGAACAAATGAGCAAATGAACAAATGAACAAATGAACATATGAACAAATGAACAAATGAACAAATGAACAAATGAACAAATGAACAAGTGAACAAATGAACAAATGAAAAAATGAACTAATGAACAAATGAAGAAATGAACAAATGAACAAATGAACAAATGAACAAATGAACAAATGAACAAATGAACAAATGAACAAATGAACAAATGAACAAATGAACAAATGAATAAATGAACAAATGAACAAATGAACAAATGAACAAGTGAACAAATGAAC
Source organism: Megalopta genalis (assembly GCF_051020955.1). NCBI lineage: Eukaryota > Metazoa > Arthropoda > Insecta > Hymenoptera > Halictidae > Megalopta > Megalopta genalis. The sequence goes on from NC_135022.1 coordinate 5,130,070, forward strand.
AAATGAACAAATGAACAAATGAACAAATGAACAAATGAACAAGTGAACAAATGAACAAATGAACAAATGAAAAAATGAACAAATGAACAAATGAACAAATGAACAAATGAGCAAATGAACAAATGAACAAATGAACAAATGAACAAATGAACAAAAGAACAAATGAACAAATGAACAAATGAACAAATGAACAAATGAACAAATGAACAAATGAACAAATGAACAAATGAACAAATGAACAAATGAACAAATGAACAAATGAACAAATGAACAAATGAACAAATGAACAAACGAACAAATGAACAAACGAACAAACGAACAAACGAACAAACGATCAAATGAACAAATGAACAAATGAACGAATGAACGAATGAACAAATAACCAAATGAACAAATGAACAAATGAACAAATGAACAAATGTACAAATGAACAAATGAACGAATGAACAGATGAGCGAATAGCCAAATGAACGAATGAACAGATGAGCGAATAGACAATCGCACAAATGAACAAATGAACAAATGAGCAATATGAGCAAAATGAACAAATGAACAAATGAACGAATGAACAAATGAGCGAATGAACAAATGAGCGAATGAACAAATGAGCGAATGAACAAATGAGCGAATGAACAAATGAGCGAATAGACAATCGCACAAATGAGCAATATGAGCAAAATGAACAAATGAACGAATGAACAAATGAGCGAATGAACAAATGAACAAATGAACAAATGAACAAATGAACAAATGAACAAATGAACAAATGAACAAATGAACAAATGAACAAATGAACAAATGAACAAATGAACAAATGAACAAATGAGCAAATGAACAAACGAACAAATGAACAAATGAACAAATGAACAAATGAACAAATGAACAAATGTACAAATGAACAAATGAACAAATGAACAAATGAACAAATGAACAAATGAACAAATGAACAAATGAGCAAATGAACAAATGAACAAATGAACAAATGAACAAATGAACAAATGAACAAATGAACAAATGAACAAAAGAACAAATGAACAAATGAACAAATGAACAAATGAACAAATGAACAAATGAACAAACGAACAAACGAACAAACGAACAAACGAACAAACGAACAAACGAACAAATGAACGAATGAACAAATGATCAAATGAACAAATGAACAAATGAACGAATGAACGAATGAACAAATAACCAAATGAACAAAGGAACAAATGAACAAATGAACAAATGAACAAATGAACAAATGAACAAATGAACAAATGAACAAATGAACAAATGAACAAATGAACAAATGAACAAATGAACAAATGAACAAATGAACAAATGAAGAAATGAACAAATGAACAAATGAACAAATGAAGAAATGAACAAATGAACAAATGAACAAATGAACAAATGAACAAATGAACAAATGAACAAATGAACAAATGAACAAATGAACAAATGAACAAATGAACAAATGAACAAATGAACAAATGAACAAATGAACAAATGAACAAATGAACAAATGAACAAATGAACAAATGAACAAATGAACAAATGAGCGAATAGGCAAATGAACGAATGAACAAATGAGCCAATAGACAATCGCGCAAATGAACAAATGAACAAATGAACAAATGAACAAATGAACAAATGAACAAATGAACAAATGAACAAATGAACAAATGAACAAATGAACAAATGAACAAATGAACAAATGAACAAATGAACAAATGAACAAATGAACAAATGAACAAATGAACAAATGAACAAATGAACAAATGAACAAATGAACAAATGAACAAATGAACAAATGAACAAATGAACAAATGAACAAATGAACAAATGAACAAATGAACAAATGAACAAATGAACAAATGAACAAATGAACAAATGAGCAAATGAACAAATGAACAAATGAGCAAATGAAGAAATGAGCAAATGAACAAATGAACAAATGAACAAATGAACAAATGAACAAATGAACAAATGAACAAATGAACAAATGAACAAATGAACAAATGAACAAATGAACAAATGAACAAATGAACAAATGAACAAATGAACAAATGAACAAATGAACAAATGAACAAATGAACAAATGAACAAATGAACAAATGAACAAATGAACAAATGAACAAATGAACAAATGAACAAATGAACAAATGAACAAATGAACAAATGAACAAATGAACAAATGAACAAATGAACAAATGAACAAATGAACAAATGAACAAATGAACAAATGAACAAATGAACAAACGAACAAACGAACAAACGAACAAACGAACAAATGAACAAATGATCAAATGATCAAATGAACGAATGAACGAATGAACGAATGAACGAATGAACAAATGAGCAAATGAACAAATGAACAAATGAACAAATGAACATATGAACAAATGAACAAATGAACAAATGAACAAATGAACAAATGAGCAAATGAACAAATGAACAAGTGAACAAATGAACAAATGAACAAATGAACAAATGAACAAATGAACAAATGAACAAATGAACAAATGAGCAAATGAACAAATGAGCAAATGAACAAATGAGCAAATGAACAAATGAGCAAATGAACAAATGAGCAAATGAACAAATGAGCAAATGAACAAATGAACAAATGAACAAATGAACAAATGAACAAATGAACAAATGAACAAATGAACAAATGAACAAATGAACAAATGAACAAATGAACAAATGAACAAATGAACAAATGAACAAATGAACAAATGAACAAATGAACAAATGAACAAATGAACAAATGAACAAATGAACAAATGAACAAATGAACAAATGAACAAATGAACAAATGAACAAATGAACAAATGAACAAATGAACAAATGAACAAATGAACAAATGAACAAATGAACAAATGAACAAATGAACAAACGAACAAACGAACAAACGAACAAACGAACAAACGAACAAACGAACAAACGAACAAACGAACAAACGAACAAACGAACAAATGAACAAATGAACAAATGATCAAATGATCAAATGAACGAATGAACGAATGAACGAATGAACAAATGAACAAATGAGCAAATGAACAAATGAACAAATGAACAAATGAACATATGAACAAATGAACAAATGAACAAATGAACAAATGAACAAATGAACAAATGAACAAATGAACAAGTGAACAAGTGAACAAATGAACAAATGAAAAAATGAACTAATGAACAAATGAAGAAATGAACAAATGAACAAATGAACAAATGAACAAATGAACAAATGAACAAATGAACAAATGAACAAATGAACAAATGAACAAATGAACAAATGAACAAATGAACAAATGAACAAATGAACAAATGAACGAATGAACAAATGAACAAATGAACAAATGAACAAATGAACAAATGAGCAAATGAGCAAATGAACAAATGAACAAATGAACATATGAACATATGAACAAGTGAACAAATGAACAAATGAACAAATGAACAAATGAACAAATGAACAAATGAACAAATGAACAAGTGAACAAATGAACAAATGAACAAATGAAAAAATGAAAAATGAGCTAATGAAGAAATGAAGAAATGAACAAATGAACAAACGAACAAATGAGCAAACGAACAAACGAACAAACGAACAAACGAACAAACGAACAAATGAACAAATGAACAAATGTACAAATGAACAAATGAACAAATGAACAAACGAACAAACGAACAAACGAACAAACGAACAAACGAACAAATGATCAAATGAACAAATGAACAAATGAACAAATGAACAAATGAACAAATGAACAAATGAACAAATGAACAAATGAACAAATGAACAAATGAACAAATGAACAAATGAACAAATGAACAAATGAACAAATGAACAAATGAACAAATGAACAAATGAACAAATGAACAAATGAACAAATGAACAAATGAACAAATGAACAAATGAACAAATGAACAAATGAACAAATGAACAAATGAACAAATGAACAAATGAACAAATGAACAAATGAACAAATGAACAAATGAACAAATGAACAAATGAACAAATGATCAAATGAACAAAAGAACAAATGAACAAATGAACAAATGAACAAATGAACAAATGAACAAATGAACAAATGAACAAATGAACAAATGAACAAATGAACAAATGAACAAATGAACAAATGAACAAATGAACAAATGAACAAATGAACAAATGAACAAATGAACAAATGAACAAATGAACAAATGAACAAATGAACAAATGAACAAATGAACAAATGAACAAATGAACAAATGAACAAATGAGCAAAATGAGCAAAAGGAACAAATGAACAAACGGACAAATGAACAAATGAACAAATGAACAAATGAACAAATGTACAAATGAACAAATGAACAAATGAACAAATGAACAAATGAACAAATGAACAAATGAACAAATGAACAAATGAACAAATGAACAAATGAACAAATGAACAAATGAACAAATGAACAAATGAACAAATGAACAAATGAACAAATGAACAAATGAACAAATGAACAAATGAACAAATGAACAAATGAACAAATGAACAAATGAACAAATGAACAAATGAACAAATGAACAAATGAACAAATGAACAAATGAACAAATGAACAAATGAACAAATGAACAAATGTACAAATGAACAAATGAACAAATGAACAAATGAACAAATGAACAAATGAACAAATGAACAAATGAACAAATGAACAAATCAACAAATGAACAAATGAACGAATGAACAAATGAACAAATGAACAAATGAACAAATGAACAAATGAACAAATGAACAAATGAACAAATGAACAAATGAACAAGTGAACAAATGAACAAATGAACAAATGAAAAAATGAACTAATGAACAAATGAACAAATGAACAAATGAACAAATGAACAAATGAGCGAATAGGCAAATGAACGAATGAACAAATGAGCCAATAGACAATCGAGCAAATGAACAAATGAACAAATGAACAAATGAACAAATGAACAAATGAACAAATGAACAAATGAACAAATGAACAAATGAACAAATGAACAAATGAACAAATGAACAAATGAACAAATGAACAAATGAACAAATGAACAAATGAACAAGTGAACAAATGAACAAATGAACAAATGAACAAATGAACAAATGAGCAAATGAACAAATGAGCAAATGAACAAATGAACAAATGAACAAATGAACATATGAACAAATAAACAAATGAACAAATGAACAAATGAACAAATGAACAAATGAACAAATGAACAAGTGAGCAAATGAACAAATGAACAAATGAACATATGAACAAATGAACAAATGAACAAATGAAGAAATACACAAGTGAACAAATGAACAAGTGAACAAATGAACAAATGAACAAATGAACAAGTGAACAAATGAACAAGAGAACGAGTGAACAAATGAACAAATGAACAAATGAACAAATGTACAAATGAACAAATGAACAAATGAACAAATGAACAAATGAACAAATGAACAAATGAACAAATGAACAAATCAACAAATGAACAAATGAACGAATGAACAAATGAACAAATGAACAAATGAACAAATGAACAAATGAACAAATGAACAAATGAACAAATGAACAAGTGAACAAATGAACAAATGAACAAATGAAAAAATGAACTAATGAACAAATGAAGAAATGAACAAATGAACAAATGAACAAATGAGCAAAATGAGCAAAAGGAACAAATGAACAAACGAACAAATGAACAAATGAACAAATGAACAAATGAAAAAATGAACAAATGAAGAAATGAACAAATGAACAAATGAAGAAATGAAGAAATGAACAAATGAACAAATGAACAAATGAACAAATGAACAAATGAACAAATGAACAAATGAAGAAATGAACAAATGAACAAATGAACAAATGAACAAATGAACAAATGAGCGAATAGGCAAATGAACGAATGAACAAATGAGCCAATAGACAATCGCGCAAATGAACAAATGAACAAATGAACAAATGAACAAATGAACAAATGAACAAATGAACAAATGAACAAATGAACAAATGAACAAATGAACAAATGAACAAATGAACAAATGAACAAATGAACAAATGAACAAATGAACAAATGAACAAATGAACAAATGAACAAATGAACAAATGAACAAATGAACAAATGAACAAGTGAACAAATGAACAAATGAACAAATGAACAAATGAACAAATGAACAAATGAACAAATGAACAAATGAACAAATGAACAAATGAACAAATGAACAAATGAACAAATGAACAAATGAACAAATGAACAAATGAACAAATGAACAAATGAACAAATGAACAAATGAACAAATGAACAAATGAACAAATGAACAAATGAACAAATGAACAAATGAACAAATGAACAAATGAACAAATGAACAAATGAACAAATGAACAAATGAACAAATGAACAAATGAACAAATGAACAAATGAACAAATGAACAAATGAACAAATGAACAAATGAACAAATGAGCAAATGAACAAATGAGCAAATGAACAAATGAGCAAATGAACAAATGAACAAATGAACAAATGAACAAATGAACAAATGAACAAATGAACAAATGAACAAATGAACAAATGAACAAATGAACAAATGAACAAATGAACAAATGAACAAATGAACAAATGAACAAATGAACAAATGAACAAATGAACAAATGAACAAATGAACAAATGAACAAATGAACAAATGAACAAATGAACAAATGAACAAATGAACAAATGAACAAATGAACAAATGAACAAATGAACAAATGAACAAATGAACAAATGAACAAATGAACAAATGAACAAATGAACAAATGAACAAATGAACAAATGAACAAATGAACAAATGAACAAATGAACAAATGAACAAATGAACAAATGAACAAATGAACAAATGAACAAATGAACAAATGAACAAATGAACAAATGAACAAATGAACAAATGAACAAATGAACAAATGAACAAATGAACAAATGAACAAACGAACAAACGAACAAACGAACAAACGAACAAATGAACAAATGAACAAATGAACATATGAACATATGAACAAATGAACAAATGAACAAATGAACAAATGAACAAATGAACAAATGAACAAGTGAACAAATGAACATATGAACAAATGAACAAATGAACAAATGAACAAATGAACAAATGAACAAATGAACAAGAGAACAAGTGAACAAGTGAACAAATGAACAAATGAACAACTGAACAAATGAACAAGTGAACAAATGTACAAATGAACAAATGAACAAATGAACAAATGAACAAATGAACAAATGAACAAATGAACGAATGAACGAATGAACAAATGAACAAATGAACAAATGAACAAATGAACAAATGAACAAGTGAACAAATGAAAAAATGAACTAATGAACAAATGAACAAATGAACAAATGAACAAATGAACAAATGAACAAATGAACAAATGAACAAATGAACAAATCAACAAATGAACAAATGAACGAATGAACAAATGAACAAATGAACAAATGAACAAATGAACAAATGAACAAATGAACAAATGAACAAGTGAACAAATGAACAAATGAACAAATGAAAAAATGAACTAATGAACAAATGAAGAAATGAACAAATGAACAAATGAACAAATGAGCAAAATGAGCAAAAGGAACAAATGAACAAACGAACAAATGAACAAATGAACAAATGAACAAATGAAAAAATGAACAAATGAAGAAATGAACAAATGAACAAATGAAGAAATGAAGAAATGAACAAATGAACAAATGAACAAATGAACAAATGAACAAATGAACAAATGAACAAATGAAGAAATGAACAAATGAACAAATGAACAAATGAACAAATGAACAAATGAGCGAATAGGCAAATGAACGAATGAACAAATGAGCCAATAGACAATCGCGCAAATGAACAAATGAACAAATGAACAAATGAACAAATGAACAAATGAACAAATGAACAAATGAACAAATGAACAAATGAACAAATGAACAAATGAACAAATGAACAAATGAACAAATGAACAAATGAACAAATGAACAAATGAACAAATGAACAAATGAACAAATGAACAAATGAACAAATGAACAAATGAACAAATGAACAAATGAACAAATGAACAAATGAACAAATGAACAAATGAACAAATGAACAAATGAACAAATGAACAAATGAACAAATGAACAAATGAACAAATGAACAAATGAACAAATGAACAAATGAACAAATGAACAAATGAACAAATGAACAAATGAACAAATGAACAAATGAACAAATGAACAAATGAACAAATGAACAAATGAACAAATGAACAAATGAACAAATGAACAAATGAACAAATGAACAAATGAACAAATGAACAAATGAACAAATGAACAAATGAACAAATGAACAAATGAACAAATGAACAAATGAGCAAATGAGCAAATGAGCAAATGAACAAATGAGCAAATGAGCAAATGAACAAATGAACAAATGAACAAATGAACAAATGAACAAATGAACAAATGAACAAATGAACAAATGAACAAATGAACAAATGAACAAATGAACAAATGAACAAATGAACAAATGAACAAATGAACAAATGAACAAATGAACAAATGAACAAATGAACAAATGAACAAATGAACAAATGAACAAATGAACAAATGAACAAATGAACAAATGAACAAATGAACAAATGAACAAATGAACAAATGAACAAATGAACAAATGAACAAATGAACAAATGAACAAATGAACAAATGAACAAATGAACAAATGAACAAATGAACAAATGAACAAATGAACAAATGAACAAATGAACAAATGAACAAATGAACAAATGAACAAATGAACAAATGAACAAATGAACAAATGAACAAATGAACAAATGAACAAATGAACAAATGAACAAATGAACAAATGAACAAATGAACAAACGAACAAACGAACAAACGAACAAACGAACAAATGAACAAATGAACAAATGAACATATGAACATATGAACAAATGAACAAATGAACAAATGAACAAATGAACAAATGAACAAATGAACAAGTGAACAAATGAACAAGTGAACAAATGAACATATGAACAAATGAACAAATGAACAAATGAACAAATGAACAAATGAACAAATGAACAAGAGAACAAGTGAACAAGTGAACAAATGAACAAATGAACAACTGAACAAATGAACAAGTGAACAAATGTACAAATGAACAAATGAACAAATGAACAAATGAACAAATGAACAAATGAACAAATGAACGAATGAACGAATGAACAAATGAACAAATGAACAAATGAACAAATGAACAAATGAACAAGTGAACAAATGAAAAAATGAACTAATGAACAAATGAACAAATGAACAAATGAACAAATGAGCAAAATGAGCAAACGAACAAATGAACAAATGAACAAATGAGCAAAATGAGCAAACGAACAAATGAGCAAATGAACAAATGAACAAATGAACAAATGAAGAAATGAAGAAATGAACAAATGAAGAAATGAAGAAATGAACTAATGAAGAAATGAACAAATGAAGAAATGAACAAATGAACAAATGAACAAATGAACAAATGAACAAATGAACAAATGAACAAATGAACAAATGAACAAATGAACAAATGAACAAATGAACAAATGAACAAATGAACAAATGAACAAACGAACAAATGAACAAACGAACAAATGAACAAATGAACAAATGAACAAATGAACAAATGAACAAATGAACAAATGAACAAATGAACAAATGAACAAATGAACAAACGAACAAACGAACAAACGAACAAACGAACAAACGAACAAACGAACAAACGAACAAACGAACAAACGAACAAACGAACAAATGAACAAATGAACAAATGAACAAATGAACAAATGAACAAATGAACAAATGAACAAATGAACAAATGAACAAATGAACAAACGAACAAACGAACAAACGAACAAACGAACAAACGAACAAACGAACAAACGAACAAACGAACAAACGAACAAACGAACAAACGAACAAACGAACAAACGAACAAACGAACAAATGAACAAATGAACAAATGAACAAATGAACAAATGAACGAATGAACAAATGAACAAATGAACAAATGAACAAATGAACAAATGAACAAATGAACAAATGAACAAATGAACAAATGAACAAATGAACAAATGAACAAATGAACAAATGAACAAATGAACAAATGAACAAATGAACAAATGAACAAATGAACAAATGAACAAATGAACAAATGAACAAATGAACAAATGAACAAATGAACAAATGAACAAATGAACAAATGAACAAATGAACAAATGAACAAATGAACAAATGAACAAATGAACAAATGAACAAATGAACAAATGAACAAATGAACAAATGAGCAAATGAACAAATGAACAAATGAACATATGAACAAATGAACAAATGAACAAATGAACATATGAACAAATGATCAAATGAACAAATGAACAAATGAACAAATGAACAAATGAACAAATGAACAAATGAACAAATGAACAAATGAACAAATGAACAAATGAACAAATGAACAAATGAGCAAATGAACAAATGAACAAATGAACATATGAACAAATAAACAAATGAACAAATGAACAAATGAACAAATGAACAAATGAACAAATGAGCAAATGAACAAATGAACAAATGAACATATGAACAAATGAACAAATGAACAAATGAAGAAATACACAAGTGAACAAATGAACAAGTGAACAAATGAACAAATGAACAAGTGAACAAATGAACAAGAGAACGAGTGAACAAATGAACAACTGAACAAATGAACAAATGAACAATTGTACAAATGAACAAATGAACAAATGAACAAATGAACAAATGAACAAATGAACAAATGAACAAATGAACAAATGAACAAAGGAACAAATGAACAAATGAACAAATGAACAAATGAACAAATGAACAAATGAACAAATGAACAAATGAACAAATGAACAAATGAACAAATGAACAAATGAACAAATGAACAAATGAACAAATGAACAAATGAACAAATGAACAAATGAACAAATGAACAAATGAACAAATGAACAAATGAGCAAAATGAGCAAAAGGAACAAATGAACAAACGGACAAATGAACAAATGAACAAATGAACAAATGAACAAATGTACAAATGAACAAATGAACAAATGAGCAAAATGAGCAAACGAACAAACGAACAAATGAGCAAATGAACAAATGAACAAATGAACAAATGAAGAAATGAACAAATGAACAAATGAAGAAATGAAGAAATGAACAAATGAACAAATGAACAAATGAACAAATGAACAAATGAACAAATGAACAAATGAACAAGTGAACAAATGAACAAATGAACAAATGAACAAATGAACAAATGAACAAATGAACAAATGAACAAATGAACAAATGAACAAATGAACAAATGAACAAATGAACAAATGAACAAATGAACAAATGAACAAATGAACAAATGAACAAATGAACAAATGAACAAATGAACAAATGAACAAATGAACAAATGAACAAATGAACAAATGAACAAATGAACAAATGAAAAAATGAACAAATGAACAAATGAACAAATGAACAAATGAACAAATGAAGAAATAAACATATGAACAAATGAACAAATGAAGAAATACACAAGTGAACAAATGAACAAATGAACAAAAGAACAAATGAACAAATGAACAAATGAACAAACGAACAAACGAACAAACGAACAAACGAACAAATGAACAAAAGAACAAATGAACAAATGTACATATGAACAAATGAACAAATGAACAAATGAACAAATGAACAAATGAACAAATGAACAAATGAACAAATGAACAAATGAACAAATGAACGAATGATCAAATGAACAAACGAACAAATGAACAAACGAACAAACGAACAAATGAACAAAAGAACAAATGAACAAATGTACATATGAACAAATGATCAAATGAACAAATGAACAAATGAACAAATGAACAAATGAACAAATGAGCAAATGAACAAATGAACAGTTGAACATATGAACAAATGAACAAATGAACAAATGAACAAATGAAGAAATACACAAGTGAACAAATGAAGAAATACACAAGTGAACAAATGAACAAGTGAACAAATGAACAAATGAACAAGTGAACAAATGAACAAGTGAACAAGTGAACAAATGAACAACTGAACAAATGAACAAATGAACAAATGTACAAATGAACAAATGAACAAATGAACAAATGAACAAATGAACAAATGAACAAATGAACAAATGAACAAATGAACAAATGAACGAATGAACAAATGAACAAATGAACAAATGAACAAATGAACAAATGAACAAATGAACAAATGAACAAATGAACAAATGAACAAGTGAACAAATGAACAAATGAACAAATGAAAAAATGAACTAATGAACAAATGAACAAATGAACAAATGAACAAATGAACAAATGGACGAATGATCAAATGAACAAACGAACAAACGAACAAATGAACAAACGAACAAACGAACAAATGAACAAATGAACAAATGAACAAATGAACAAATGAACAAATGTACAAATGAACAAATGAACAAATGAACAAATGGACAAATGAACAAATGGACAAATGAACAAATGAACAAATGAACAAATGAACAAATGAAGAAATGAACAAATGAACAAATGAACAAATGAACAAATGAACAAATGAACAAATGATCAAATGAACAAATGAACAAATGAACAAATGAACAAATGAACAAATGAACGAATGATCAAATGAACAAACGAACAAACGAACAAACGAACAAATGAACAAATGAACAAATGAACAAATGAACAAATGAACAAATGAACTAATGAACAAATGAACAAATGAACAAATGAACAAATGAACAAATGAACAAATGAACAAATGAACAAATGGACAAATGAACAAATGAACAAATGAACAAATGAACAAACGAACAAATTAACAAATGAACAAATGAGCGAATTGGCAAATGAACGAATGAACAAATGAGCGAATAGACAATCGCACAAATGAACAAATGAACAAATGAACAAATGAACAAATGAACAAATGAACAAATGAACAAATGAACAAATGAACAAATGAACAAATGAACAAATGAACAAATGAACAAATGAACAAATGAACAAATGAACAAATGAACAAACGAACAAATGAACAAATGAACAAATGAGCGAATAGGCAAATGAACGAATGAACAAATGAGCGAATAGACAATCGCACAAATGAACAAATGAACAAATGAACAAATGAGCAAAACGAGCAAAATGAACAAATGAACGAAACGAGCAAAATGAACAAATGAACAAATGAACGAATGAACAAATCAGCGAATAGACAATCGCACAAATGAACAAATGAACAAATGAACAAATGAACAAATGAACAAATGAACAAATGAACAAATGAACAAATGAACAAATGAACAAATGAACAAATGAACAAATGAACAAATGAACAAATGAACAAATGAACAAATGAACAAATGAACAAATGATCAAATGAACAAATGAACGAATGAACAAATTGGCGAATAGACAATCGAACGAATGAACAAATGAACAAATGAACAACTGAACAAACGAACAAATGAACAAATGAGCGAATAGACAATCGCACAAATGAACAAATAAACAAATGAACAAATGAACAAATGAACAAATGAACAAATGAACAAATGAACAAATGAACAAATGAACAAATGAACAAATGAACAAATGAACAAATGAACAAATGAACAAATGAACAAATGAACAAATGAACAAATGAACAAATGAACAAATGAACAAATGATCAAATGAACAAATGAACGAATGAACAAATTGGCGAATAGACAATCGAACGAATGAACAAATGAACAAATGAACAACTGAACAAACGAACAAATGAACAAATGAACAAATGAACAAAAGAACAAATGAACAAATGAACAAATGAACAAATGAACAAATGAACAAATGAACAAATGAACAAATGAACAAATGAACAAATGAACAAATGAACAAATGAACAAATGATCAAATGAACAAATGAACGAATGAACAAATGAACAAATGAACAAATGAACAAATGAACAATTGAAAAAGTGAACATGTCAACAAATGAACAAATGAACAAATGATCAAATGATCAAATGAACGAATGAACAAATGAACAAATGAACAAACGAACAAACGAACAAACGAACAAACGAATAAATGAACAAATGAACAAATGAACAAATGAACAAATGAACAAATGAACAAATGAACAAATGAACAAATGAACAAATGAACAAATGAACAAATGAACAAATGAACAAATGAACAAATGAACAAATGAACAAATGTACAAATGTACAAATGAACAAATGAACAAATGAACAAATGAACAAATGAACAAATTAACAAATGAACAAATGAACAAATGAACAAACGAACAAATGAACAAATGAACAAATGAACAAATGAACAAATGAACAAATGAACAAATGAACAAATGAACAAATGAGCGAATAGACAATCGCACAAATGAACAAATAAACAAATGAACAAATGAACAAATGAACAAATGAACAAATGAACGAATGAACAAATGAACAAATGAACAAGTGAACAAATGAACAAATGAGCAAATGAACAAATGACCAAATGAACAAATGAACAAATGAATAAATGAACAAATGTACAAGTGAACAAATGAACAACTGAACAAATAACCAAATTAACAAATAACCAAATGAACAAATGAACAAATGAACAAACGAACAAATGAACAAATGAGCGACTAGGCAAATGAACGAATGAACAAATGAGCGAATAGACAATCGCACAAATGAACAAATGAACAAATGAACAAATGAACAAATGTACAAATGAACAAATGAACAAATGGACAAATGAACAAATGAACAAATGAACAAATGAACAAATGAACGAATGAAGAAATGAACCAATGAACAAATGAACAAATGAACAAATGAACAAATGAACAAATGAACAAATGAACAAATGAACAAATGAACAAATGAACAACTGAACAAACGAACAAATGAACAAATGAACAAATGAGCGAATAGGCAAATGAACGAATGAACAAATGAGCGAATAGACAATCGCACAAATGAACAAATGAACAAATGAACAAATGAGCAAAACGAGCAAAATGAACAAATGAACAAAACGAGCAAAATGAACAAATGAACAAATGAACGAATGAACAAATCAGCGAATAGACAATCGAACAAATGAACAAATGAACAAATGAACAAATGAACAAATGAACAAATGAACAAATGAACAAATGAACAAATGAACAAATGAACAAATGATCAAATGAACAAATGAACGAATGAACAAATTGGCGAATAGACAATCGAACGAATGAACAAATGAACAAATGAACAACTGAACAAACGAACAAATGAACAAATGAGCGAATAGACAATCGCACAAATGAACAAATAAACAAATGAACAAATGAACAAATGAACAAATGAACAAATGAACAAATGAACAAATGAACAAATGAACAAATGAACAAATGAACAAATGAACAAATGAACAAATGAACAAATGAACAAATGAACAAATGAACAAATGAACAAATGAACAAATGAACAAATGGACGAATGATCAAATGAACAAACGAACAAACGAACAAACGAACAAATAAACAAATGAACTAATGAACTAATGAACAAATGTAGAAATGAACAAATGAACAAATGATCAAATGGACAAATGAACAAATGGAAAAATGAACAAATGAACAAATGAACAAATGAACAAATGAACAAATGAACAAATGAACAAATGAACAAATGAACAAATGAACATATGAACAAATGAACAAATGAACAAATGAAGAAATACACAAGTGAACAAATGAAGAAATACACAAGTGAACAAATGAGCAAGTGAACAAATGAACAAGTGAACAAATGAACAAGTGAACAAATGAACAAATGAACAAATGAACAAATGATCAAATGAACAAATGAACAAATGAACAAATGAACAAATGAACAAATGAACAAATGAACAAATGAACAAATGAACAAATGATCAAATGAACAAATGATCAAATGAACGAATGAACAAATGAACAAATGAACAAACGAACAAACGAACAAACGAACAAACGAACAAATGAACAAATGAACAAATGAACAAATGAACAAATGAACAAATGAACAAATGAACAAATGAACAAATGAACAAATGAACAAATGTACGAATGAACAAATGAACAAATGAACAAATGAACAAGTGAACAAATGAACAAATGAGCAAATGAACAAATGAACAAATGAACAAATGAACAAATGAATAAATGAACAAATGAACAAGTGAACAAATGAACAACTGAACAAATAACCAAATTAACAAATAACCAAATGAACAAATGAACAAATGAACAAACGAACAAATGAACAAATGAGCGACTAGGCAAATGAACGAATGAACAAATGAGCGAATAGACAATCGCACAAATGAACAAATGAACAAATGAACAAATGTACAAATGAACAAATGAACAAATGAACAAATGAACAAATGAACAAATGAACAAATGAACAAATGAACGAATGAACAAATGAAAAAATGAACAAATGAACAAATGAACAAATGAACAAATGAACAAATGAACAAATGGACAAATGAACAAATGAGCGAATAGGCAAATGAACGAATGAACAAATGAGCGAATAGACAATCGCACAAATGAACAAATGAACAAATGAACAAATGAACAAATGTACATATGAACAAATGAACAAATGAACAAATGAACAAATGAACAAATGAACAAATGAACAAATGAACGTATGAACAAATTGGCGAATAGACAATCGAACGAATGAACAACTGAACAAACGAACAAATGAACAAATGAACAAATGAATAAATGAACATATGAACAAATGAACAAATGAACAAATGCACAAATGAACAAATGAACATATGATCAAATGAACAAATGAACGAATGAACAAATTGGCGAATAGAAAATCGAACGAATGAACAAATGAACAAATGAACAAATGAACAAATGAACAAGTGAACAAATGAACAAATGAGCAAATGAACAAATGAACAAATGAACAAATGAACAAATGAATAAATGAACAAATGAACAAGTGAACAAATGAACAACTGAACAAATAACCAAATTAACAAATAACCAAATGAACAAATGAACAAATGAACAAACGAACAAATGAACAAATGAGCGACTAGGCAAATGAACGAATGAACAAATGAGCGAATAGACAATCGCACAAATGAACAAATGAACAAATGAACAAATGAACAAATGTACATATGAACAAATGAACAAATGAACAAATGAACAAATGAACAAATGAACAAATGAACAAATGAACAAATGAACGAATGAAGAAATGAACCAATGAACAAATGAACAAATGAACAAATGAACAAATGAACAAGTGAACAAATGAACAAATGAACAAATGAACAAATGAACAAATGAACAAATGAACAAATGAAAAAATGAACTAATGAACAAATGAAAAAATGAACTAATGAACAAATGAAGAAATGAACAAATGAACAAATGAACAAATGAACAAATGAGCAAATGAACGAATGAGCAAAATGAGCAAAAGGAACAAATGAACAAATGAACAAATGAACAAATGAACAAATGAACAAATGAACAAATGAACAAATGAACAAATGAACAAATGAACAAATGAACAAATGAACAAATGGAAAAATGAACTAATGAACAAATGAAGAAATGAACAAATGAACAAATGAACAAATGAACAAATGAGCAAATGAACAAATGAGCAAAATGAGCAAAAGGAACAAATGAACAAACGAACAAATGAACAAATGAACAAATGAACAAATGAACAAATGAACAAATGAACAAATGAACAAATGAACAAATGAACAAATGAACAAATGAACAAATGAACAAATGAACAAATGAACAAATGAACAAATGAACAAATGTACAAATGAACAAATGTACAAATGAACAAATGAACAAATGAACAAATGAACAAATGAACAAATGAACAAATGAACAAATGAACAAATGAACAAATGAACAAATGAACAAATGAACAAATGAACAAATGAACAAATGAACAAATGAACAAATGATCAAATGAACAAATGAACAAATGAGCAAGTGAACAAATGAACAAATGAACAAATGATCAAATGAACAAATGAACAAATGAACAAATGAACAAATGAACAAATTTATAAATGAACAAATGAACAAATGAACAACTGAACAAACGAACAAATGAACAAATGAACAAATGAATAAATGAACAAATGAACAAATGAACAAATGAACAAATGAACAAATGAACAAATGAACAAATGAACAAATGAACAAATGAACAAATGAACAAATGAACAAATGAACAAATGAACAAATGAACAAATGAACAAATGTACAAATGAACAAATGAACAAATGAACAAATGAACAAATGAACAAATGAACAAATGAACAAATGAACAAATGAACAAATGAACAAATGCACAAATGAACAAATGAACAAATGATCAAATGAACAAATGAACGAATGAACAAATGAACAAATGAAAAACTGAACAAACGAACAAATGAACAAATGAACAAATGAACAAAAGAACAAATGCACAAATGAACAAATGAACAAATGAACAAATGAACAAATGAACAAATGAGCAAATGAACAAATGAACAAATGAACAAATGAAAAAATGAACAAATGAACAAATGAACAATTGAAAAAGTGAACATGTCAACAAATGAACAAATGAACAAATGATCAAATGAACAAATGAACGAATGAACGAATGAACAAATGAACAAACGAACAAATGAACAAATGAACAAATGAACAAATGAACAAATGAACAAATGAACAAATGAGCAAATGAACAAATGAACAAATGAACAAATGAACAAATGAACAAATGAACAAATGAACAAATGAACAAATGAACAAATGAACAAATGAACAAATGAACAAATGAACAAATGAACAAATGAACAAATGAACAAATGAACAAATGAACAAGTGAACAAATGAACCAATGAACCAATGAAAAAATGAAGTAATGAACAAATGAAGAAATGAACTAATGAACAAATGAACAAATGAAGAAATGAACTAATGAACAAATGAACAAATGAGCAAAATGAGCAAAAGGAACAAATGAACAAACGAACAAATGAACAAATGAACAAATGAACAAATGAACAAATGTACAAATGAACAAATGAACAAATGAACAAACGAACAAATGAACAAATGAACAAATGAACAAATGAACAAATGAACAAATGAACAAATGAACAAATGAACAAATGGACAAATGAACAAATGAACAAATGAACAAATGAACAAATGAACAAATGAACAAATGAACAAATGAACAAATGAACAAATGAACAAATGAACAAATGGACGAATGATCAAATGAACAAACGAACAAACGAACAAACGAACAAATAAACAAATGAACTAATGAACTAATGAACAAATGTAGAAATGAACAAATGAACAAATGATCAAATGGACAAATGAACAAATGGAAAAATGAACAAATGAACAAATGAACAAATGAACAAATGAACAAATGAACAAATGAACAAATGAACAAATGAACAAATGAACAAATGAACATATGAACAAATGAACAAATGAACAAATGAAGAAATACACAAGTGAACAAATGAAGAAATACACAAGTGAACAAATGAACAAGTGAACAAATGAACAAGTGAACAAATGAACAAGTGAACAAATGAACAAATGAACAAATGAACAAATGATCAAATGAACAAATGAACAAATGAACAAATGAACAAATGAACAAATGAACAAATGAACAAATGAACAAATGAACAAATGAACAAATGAACAAATGAACAAATGAACAAATGAACAAATGAACAAATGAACAAATGAACAAATGAACAAATGAACAAATGAACAAATGAACAAATGAACAAATGAACAAATGAACAAATGAACAAATGAACAAATGAACAAATGAACAAATGAACAAATGAACAAATGAACAAATGAACAAATGAACAAATGAACAAATGAACAAATGAACAAATGAACAAATGAACAAATGAACAAATGAACAAATGAACAAATGAACAAATGAACAAATGAACAAATGAACAAATGAACAAATGAACAAATGAACAAATGAACAAATGAACAAATGAACAAATAAACATATGAACAAATGAACAAATGAACAAATGAAGAAATACACAAGTGAACAAATGAACAAATGAACAAATGAACAAACGAACAAACGAACGAACGAACGAACGAACAAACGAACAAATGAACAAAAGAACAAATGAACAAATGTACATATGAACAAATGAACAAATGAAGAAATACACAAGTGAACAAATGAACAAATGAACAAATGAACAAACGAACAAACGAACGAACGAACGAACAAACGAACAAATGAACAAAAGAACAAATGAACAAATGTACATATGAACAAATGAACAAATGAACAAATGAGCAAATGAACAAATGTACAAATGAACAAATGAACAAATAAACAAATGAACAAATGAACAAATGAACAAATGAACAAATGAACAAATGAACAAATGAACAAATGAACAAATGAACAAATGAACAAATGAACAAATGAACAAATGGACAAATGAACAAATGAGCGAATAGGCAAATGAACGAATGAACAAATGAGCGAATAGACAATCGCACAAATGAACAAGTGAACAAATGAACAAATGATCAAATGAACAAATGAACGAATGAACAAATTGGCGAATAGACAATCGAACGAATGAACAAATGAACAAATGAACAAATGAACAAATGAACAAATGAACAAATGAACAAATGAACAAATGAACAAATGAACAAATGAACAAATGAACAAATGAACAAATGAACAAATGAACAAATGAACAAATGAACAAATGAACAAATGAACAAATGAACAAATGAACAAATGAACAAATGAACAAATGAACAAATGAACAAATGAACAAATGAACAAATGAAGAAATGAACAAATGAACAAATGAACAAATGAACAAATGAACAAATGAACAAATGAACAAATGAACAAATGAACAAATGAACAAATGAACAAATGAACAAATGAACAAATGAACAAATGAACAAATGAACAAATGAACAAATGAACAAATGAACAAATGAGCAAGTGAACAAATGAACAAATGAACAAATGATCAAATGAACAAATGAACAAATGAACAAATGAACAAATGAACAAATGAACAAATGAACAAATGAACAAATGTACAAATGAACAAATGAACAAATGAACAACTGAACAAACGAACAAATGAACAAATGAACAAATGAATAAATGAACAAATGAACAAATTAACAAATGAACAAATGCACAAATGAACAAATGAACAAATGATCAAATGAACAAATGAACGAATGAACAAATTGGCGAATAGACAATCGAACGAATGAACAAATGAACAAATGAACAACTGAACAAACGAACAAATGAACAAATGAACAAATGAACAAATGAACAAATGAACAAATGAACAAATGAACAAAAGAACAAATGAACAAATGAACAAATGAACAAATGAACAAATGAACAAATGAACAAATGAACAAATGAACAAATGAAAAAATGAACAAATGAACAAATGAACAAATGAACAATTGAAAAAGTGAACATGTCAACAAATGAACAAATGAACAAATGATCAAATGAACAAATGAACGAATGAACGAATGAACAAATGAACAAACGAACAAACGAACAAACGAACAAACGAACAAATGAACAAATGAACAAATGAACAAATGAACAAATGAACAAATGAACAAATGAACAAATGAACAAATGTACAAATGAACAAATGAACAAATGAACAAATGAACAAATGAACAAATGTACAAATGAACAAATGAACAAATGAACAAATGAACAAATGAACAATTGAAAAAGTGAACATGTCAACAAATGAACAAATGAACAAATGAACAAACGAACAAACGAACAAATGAACAAATGAACTAATGAACAAATGAACAAATGAACAAATGAACAAAAGAACAAATGAACAAATGAACAAATGAACAAATGAACAAATGAACAAATGAACAAATGAACAAATGAACAAATGAAAAAATGAACAAATGAACAAATGAAAAAATGAACAAATGAACAAATGAACAAATGAACAATTGAAAAAGTGAACATGTCAACAAATGAACAAATGAACAAATGATCAAATGAACAAATGAACGAATGAACGAATGAACAAATGAACAAACGAACAAACGAACAAACGAACAAATGAACAAATGAACAAATGAACAAATGAACAAATGAACAAATTTACAAATGAACAAATGAACAAATGAACAAATGAACAAATGAACAAATGAACAAATGAACAAATGAACAAATGAACAATTGAAAAAGTGAACATGTCAACAAATGAACAAATGAACAAATGAACAAACGAACAAACGAACAAATGAACAAATGAACTAATGAACTAATGAACAAATGTAGAAATGAACAAATGAACAAATGAACAAATGAACAAATGAACAAATGAACAAATGAACAAATGAACAAATGAACAAATGAACAAATGAACAAATGAACAAATGAACAAATGAACAAATGAACAAATGAACAAATGAACAAATGAACAAATGAACAAATGAACAAATGAACAAATGAACAAATGAACAAATGAACAAATGAACAAATGAACAAATGAACAAATGAACAAATGAACAAATGAACAAATGAGCGAATAGGCAAATGAACGAATGAGCCAATAGACAATCGCGCAAATGGACAAATGAACAAATGAACAAATGAACAAATGAACAAATGAACAAATGAACAAATGAACAAATGAACAAATGAACAAATGAACAAATGAACAAATGAACAAATGAACAAATGAACAAATGAACAAATGAACAAATGAACAAATGAACAAATGAACAAATGAACAAATGAACAAATGAACAAATGAACAAATGAACAAATGAACAAATGAACAAATGAACAAATGAACAAATGAACAAATGAACAAATGAACAAATGAACAAATGAACAAATGAACAAAAGAACAAATGAACGAATGAACAAATGAACAAATGAACAAATGAACAAATGAACAAGTGAACAAATGAACAAATGAACAAATGAACAAATGAACAAATGAACAAATGAACAAATGAACAAATGAACAAATGAACAAATGAGCAAAATGAGCAAAAGGAACAAAGGAACAAATGAACAAATGAACAAATGAACAAATGAACAAATAAACAAATGTACAAATGAACAAATGAACAAATGAACAAATGAACAAATGAACAAATGAACAAATGAACAAATGAACGAATGAACAAATGAACAAATGAACAAATGAACAACTGAACAAACGAACAAATGAACAAATGAACAAATGAATAAATGAACAAATGAACAAATGAACAAGTGAACAAATGCACAAATGAACAAATGAACAAATGATCAAATGAACAAATGAACGAATGAACAAATTGGCGAATAGACAATCGAACGAATGAACAAATGAACAAATGAACAACTGAACAAACGAACAAATGAACAAATGAACAAATGAACAAATGAACAAATGAACAAATGAACAAAAGAACAAATGAACAAATGAACAAATGAACAAATGAACAAATGAACAAATGAACAAATGAACAAATGAACAAATGAACAAATGAACAAATGAACAAATGAACAAATGAACAAATGAACAAATGAACAAATGAACAAATGAACAAATGAACAAATGAACAAATGAACAAATGAACAAATGAACAAATGAGCAAATGAACAAATGAACAAATGAACATATGAACATATGAACAAGTGAACAAATGAACAAATGAACAAATGAACAAATGAACAAATGAACAAATGAACAAATGAACAAGTGAACAAATGAACAAATGAACAAATGAAAAAATGAAAAATGAGCTAATGAAGAAATGAAGAAATGAACAAATGAACAAACGAACAAATGAGCAAACGAACAAACGAACAAACGAACAAACGAACAAACGAACAAACGAACAAACGAACAAATGAACAAATGAACAAATGTACAAATGAACAAATGAACGAATAAACAAATGAACAAATGAACAAATGAACAAATGAACAAATGGGCAAATGAGCAAATGAACATATGAACAAATGAACAAATGAACAAATGAACAAATGAACAAATGAACAAATGAACAAATGAACAAATGAACAAATGAACAAATGAACAAATGAACAAATGAACAAATGAACAAATGAACAAATGAACAAATGAACAAATGAACAAATGAACAAATGAACAAATGAACAAATGAACAAATGAACAAATGAACAAATGAACAAATGAACAAATGAACAAATGAACAAATGAACAAATGAACAAATGAACAAATGAACAAATGAACAAATGAACAAATGAACAAATGAACAAATGAACAAATGAACAAAAGAACAAATGAACAAATGAACAAATGAACAAAAGAACAAATGAACAAATGAACAAATGAACAAATGAACAAATGAACAAATGAACAAATGAACAAATGAACAAATGCACAAATGAACAAATGAACAAATGAACAAATGAACAAATGAACAAATGAACAAATGAACAAACGAACAAACGAACAAACGAACAAACGAACAAACGAACAAATGATCAAATGAACAAATGAACAAATGTACAAATGAACAAATGAACGAATGAACAGATGAGCGAATGAACGAATGAACAGATGAGCGAATGAACGAATGAACAGATGAACAAGTGAGCAAATGAACAAATGAACAAATGAACATATGAACAAATGAACAAATGAACAAATGAAGAAATACACAAGTGAACAAATGAACAAGTGAACAAATGAACAAATGAACAAATGAACAAGTGAACAAATGAACAAGAGAACGAGTGAACAAATGAACAAATGAACAAATGAACAAATGAACAAATGTACAAATGAACAAATGAACAAATGAACAAATGAACAAATGAACAAATGAACAAATGAACAAATCAACAAATCAACAAATGAACAAATGAACGAATGAACAAATGAACAAATGAACAAATGAACAAATGAACAAATGAACAAATGAACAAATGAACAAATGAACAAATGAACAAGTGAACAAATGAACAAATGAACAAATGAAAAAATGAACTAATGAACAAATGAACAAATGAACAAATGAACAAATGAACAAATGAGCGAATAGGCAAATGAACGAATGAACAAATGAGCCAATAGACAATCGCGCAAATGAACAAATGAACAAATGAACAAATGAACAAATGAACAAATGAACAAATGAACAAATGAACAAATGAACAAATGAACAAATGAACAAATGAACAAATGAACAAATGAACAAATGAACAAATGAACAAATGAACAAATGAACAAATGAACAAATGAACAAATGAACAAATGAACAAATGAACAAATGAACAAATGAGCAAATGAACAAATGAGCAAATGAACAAATGAACAAATGAACATATGAACAAATAAACAAATGAACAAATGAACAAATGAACAAATGAACAAATGAACAAATGAACAAGTGAGCAAATGAACAAATGAACAAATGAACATATGAACAAATGAACAAATGAACAAATGAAGAAATACACAAGTGAACAAATGAACAAGTGAACAAATGAACAAATGAACAAATGAACAAGTGAACAAATGAACAAGAGAACGAGTGAACAAATGAACAAATGAACAAATGAACAAATGTACAAATGAACAAATGAACAAATGAACAAATGAACAAATGAACAAATGAACAAATGAACAAATGAACAAATGAACAAATGAACAAATCAACAAATGAACAAATGAACGAATGAACAAATGAACAAATGAACAAATGAACAAATGAACAAATGAACAAATGAACAAATGAACAAATGAACAAGTGAACAAATGAACAAATGAACAAATGAAAAAATGAACTAATGAACAAATGAAGAAATGAACAAATGAACAAATGAACAAATGAGCAAAATGAGCAAAAGGAACAAATGAACAAACGAACAAATGAACAAATGAACAAATGAACAAATGAAAAAATGAACAAATGAAGAAATGAACAAATGAACAAATGAAGAAATGAAGAAATGAACAAATGAACAAATGAACAAATGAACAAATGAACAAATGAACAAATGAACAAATGAACAAATGAAGAAATGAACAAATGAACAAATGAACAAATGAACAAATGAACAAATGAGCGAATAGGCAAATGAACGAATGAACAAATGAGCCAATAGACAATCGCGCAAATGAACAAATGAACAAATGAACAAATGAACAAATGAACAAATGAACAAATGAACAAATGAACAAATGAACAAATGAACAAATGAACAAATGAACAAATGAACAAATGAACAAATGAACAAATGAACAAATGAACAAATGAACAAATGAACAAATGAACAAATGAACAAATGAACAAATGAACAAATGAACAAATGAACAAATGAACAAATGAACAAATGAACAAATGAACAAATGAACAAATGAACAAATGAACAAATGAACAAATGAACAAATGAACAAATGAACAAATGAACAAATGAACAAATGAACAAATGAACAAATGAACAAATGAACAAATGAACAAATGAACAAATGAACAAATGAACAAATGAACAAATGAACAAATGAACAAATGAACAAATGAACAAATGAACAAATGAACAAATGAACAAATGAACAAATGAACAAATAAACAAATGAACAAATGAACAAATGAACAAATGAACAAATGATCAAATGAACAAATGAACAAATGAACAAATGAACAAATGAACAAATGAACAAATGAACAAATGAACAAATGAACAAATGAACAAATGAACAAATGAACAAATGAACAAATGAACAAATGAACAAATGAACAAATGAACAAATGAGCAAATGAACAAATGAGCAAATGAACAAATGAGCAAATGAACAAATGAACAAATGAACAAATGAACAAATGAACAAATGAACAAATGAACAAGTGAACAAATGAAAAAATGAACTAATGAACAAATGAACAAATGAACAAATGAACAAATGAGCAAAATGAGCAAACGAACAAATGAACAAATGAACAAATGAGCAAAATGAGCAAACGAACAAATGAGCAAATGAACAAATGAACAAATGAACAAATGAAGAAATGAAGAAATGAACAAATGAAGAAATGAAGAAATGAACTAATGAAGAAATGAACAAATGAAGAAATGAACAAATGAACAAATGAACAAATGAACAAATGAACAAATGAACAAATGAACAAATGAACAAATGAACAAATGAACAAATGAACAAATGAACAAATGAACAAATGAACAAATGAACAAATGAACAAATGAACAAATGAACAAATGAACAAACGAACAAATGAACAAACGAACAAATGAACAAATGAACAAATGAACAAATGAACAAATGAACAAATGAACAAACGAACAAACGAACAAACGAACAAACGAACAAACGAACAAACGAACAAACGAACAAACGAACAAACGAACAAACGAACAAATGAACAAATGAACAAATGAACAAATGAACAAATGAACAAATGAACAAATGAACAAATGAACAAATGAACAAATGAACAAACGAACAAACGAACAAACGAACAAACGAACAAACGAACAAACGAACAAACGAACAAACGAACAAACGAACAAACGAACAAACGAACAAACGAACAAATGAACAAATGAACAAATGAACAAATGAACAAATGAACAAATGAACAAATGAACAAATGAACAAACGAACAAACGAACAAACGAACAAACGAACAAACGAACAAACGAACAAACGAACAAACGAACAAACGAACAAACGAACAAACGAACAAACGAACAAATGAACAAATGAACAAATGAACAAATGAACAAATGAACAAATGAACAAATGAACAAATGAACAAATGAACAAATGAACAAATGAACAAATGAACAAATGAACAAATGAACAAATGAACAAATGAACAAATGAACAAATGAACAAATGAACAAATGAACAAATGAACAAATGAACAAATGAACAAATGAACAAATGAACAAATGAACAAATGAACAAATGAACAAATGAACAAATGAACAAATGAACAAATGAACAATTGTACAAATGAACAAATGAACAAATGAACAAATGAACAAATGAACAAATGAACAAATGAACAAATGAACAAATGAACAAATGAACAAATGAACAAATGAACAAATGAACAAATGAACAAATGAACAAAGGAACAAATGAACAAATGAACAAATGAACAAATGAACAAATGAACAAATGAACAAATGAACAAATGAACAAATGAACAAATGAACAAATGAACAAATGAACAAATGAACAAATGAACAAATGAACAAATGAACAAATGAACAAATGAACAAATGAACAAATGAGCAAAATGAGCAAAAGGAACAAATGAACAAACGGACAAATGAACAAATGAACAAATGAACAAATGAACAAATGTACAAATGAACAAATGAACAAATGAACAAATGAACAAATGAACAAATGAACAAATGAACAAATGAACAAATGAACAAATGAACAAATGAACAAATGAACAAATGAACAAATGAACAAATGAACAAATGAACAAATGAACAAATGAACAAATGAACAAATGAACAAATGAACAAATGAACAAATGAACAAATGAACAAATGAACAAATGAACAAATGAACAAATGAACAAATGAACAAGTGAACAAATGAACAAATGAACAAATGAACAAA
This sequence comes from Megalopta genalis, assembly GCF_051020955.1. Classification (NCBI taxonomy): domain Eukaryota; kingdom Metazoa; phylum Arthropoda; class Insecta; order Hymenoptera; family Halictidae; genus Megalopta; species Megalopta genalis. The sequence goes on from NC_135022.1 coordinate 5,158,920, forward strand.
TGAACAAATGAACAAATGAACAAATGAACAAATGAACAAATGAACAAATGAACAAATGAACAAAGGAACAAATGAACAAATGAACAAATGAACAAATGAACAAATGAACAAATGAACAAATGAACAAATGAACAAATGGACAAATGGACAAATGAACAAATGTACAAATGAACAAATGAACAAATGAACAAATGAACAAATGTACAACTGAACAAATGTACAACTGAACAAATGAACAAATGAACAAATGAGCGAATAGGCAAATGAACGAATGAACAAATGAGCCAATAGACAATCGCGCAAATGGACAAATGAACAAACGAACAAATGAACAAATGAACAAATGAGCGAATAGGCAAATGAACGAATGAACAAATGAGCCAATAGACAATCGCGCAAATGGACAAATGAACAAATGTACAAATGAACAAATGAACAAATGAACAAATGAACAAATGAACAAATGAACAAATGAACAAATGAACAAATGAACAAATGAACAAATGAACAAATGAACAAATGAACAAATGAACAAATGAACAAATGAACAAATGAACAAATGAACAAATGAACAAATGAACAAATGAACAAATGAATAAATGAACAAATGAACAAATGAACAAATGAACAAATGAACAAATGAACAAATGTACAAATGAACAAATGAACAAATGAACAAATGAACAAATGAACAAATGAACAAATGAACAAAGGAACAAACGAACAAACGAACAAATGAACAAATGATCAAATGAACAAATGAACAAATGAACGAATGAACGAATGAACAAATAACCAAATGAACAAATGAACAAATGAACAAATGAACAAATGAACAAATGAACAAATGAACAAACGAACAAACGAACAAACGAACAAATGAGCAAATGAACAAATGAACAAATGAACATATGAACATATGAACAAATGAACAAATGAACAAATGAACAAATGAACAAATGAACAAATGAACAAGTGAACAAATGAACATATGAACAAATGAACAAATGAACAAATGAACAAATGAACAAATGAACAAATGAACAAGTGAACAAATGAACAAATGAACAAATGAACAAATTAACAAATGAACAAATGAACAAATGAACAAACGAACAAATGAACAAATGAACAAATGAACAAATGATCAAATGAACAAATGAACAAATGAACAAATGAACAAATGAACAAATGTACAAATGAACAAATGAACAAATGAACAAATGAACAAATGAACAAATGAACAAATGAACAAATGAACGAATGAACAAATGAACAAATGAACAAATGAACAAATGAACAAATGAACAAGTGAACAAATGAACAACTGAACAAATGAACAAATGAACAAATGAACAAATGTACAAATGGACAAATGAACAAATGAACAAATGAACGAATGAACGAATGAACGAATGAACGAATGAACAAATGAACAAATGAACAAATGAACAAATGAACAAATGAAAAAATGAACTAATGAACAAATGAACAAATGAACAAATGAGCAAAATGAGCAAACGAACAAACGAACAAATGAGCAAATGAACAAATGAACAAATGAACAAATGAAGAAATGAACAAATGAAGAAATGAAGAAATGAACAAATGAACAAATGAACAAATGAACAAATGAACAAATGAACAAATGAACAAATGAACAAATGAACAAATGAACAAATGAACAAATGAACAAATGAACAAATGAACAAATGAACAAATGAACAAATGAACAAATGAACAAATGAACAAATGAACAAATGAACAAATGAACAAATGAACAAATGAACAAATGAACAAATGAACAAATGAACAAATGAACAAATGAACAAATGAACAAATGAACAAATGAACAAATGAACAAATGAACAAATGAAAAAATGAACAAATGAACAAATGAACAAATGAACAAATGAACAAATGAAGAAATAAACATATGAACAAATGAACAAATGAAGAAATACACAAGTGAACAAATGAACAAATGAACAAAAGAACAAATGAACAAATGAACAAACGAACAAACGAACAAACGAACAAACGAACAAACGAACAAATGAACAAAAGAACAAATGAACAAATGTACATATGAACAAATGAACAAATGAACAAATGAACAAATGAACAAATGAACAAATGAACAAATGAACAAATGAACAAATGAACAAATGAACGAATGATCAAATGAACAAACGAACAAACGAACAAATGAACAAACGAACAAACGAACAAATGAACAAAAGAACAAATGAACAAATGTACATATGAACAAATGATCAAATGAACAAATGAACAAATGAACAAATGAACAAATGAACAAATGAGCAAATGAACAAATGAACAGTTGAACATATGAACAAATGAACAAATGAACAAATGAACAAATGAAGAAATACACAAGTGAACAAATGAAGAAATACACAAGTGAACAAATGAACAAGTGAACAAATGAACAAATGAACAAGTGAACAAATGAACAAGTGAACAAGTGAACAAATGAACAACTGAACAAATGAACAAATGAACAAATGTACAAATGAACAAATGAACAAATGAACAAATGAACAAATGAACAAATGAACAAATGAACAAATGAACAAATGAACGAATGAACAAATGAACAAATGAACAAATGAACAAATGAACAAATGAACAAATGAACAAATGAACAAATGAACAAATGAACAAGTGAACAAATGAACAAATGAACAAATGAAAAAATGAACTAATGAACAAATGAACAAATGAACAAATGAACAAATGAACAAATGAACAAATGGACGAATGATCAAATGAACAAACGAACAAACGAACAAATGAACAAACGAACAAACGAACAAATGAACAAATGAACAAATGAACAAATGAACAAATGAACAAATGTACAAATGAACAAATGAACAAATGAACAAATGGACAAATGAACAAATGGACAAATGAACAAATGAACAAATGAACAAATGAACAAATGAAGAAATGAACAAATGAACAAATGAACAAATGAACAAATGAACAAATGAACAAATGATCAAATGAACAAATGAACAAATGAACAAATGAACAAATGAACAAATGAACAAATGAACAAATGAACAAATGAACGAATGATCAAATGAACAAACGAACAAACGAACAAACGAACAAATGAACAAATGAACAAATGAACAAATGAACAAATGAACAAATGAACTAATGAACAAATGAACAAATGAACAAATGAACAAATGAACAAATGAACAAATGAACAAATGAACAAATGGACAAATGAACAAATGAACAAATGAACAAATGAACAAACGAACAAATTAACAAATGAACAAATGAGCGAATTGGCAAATGAACGAATGAACAAATGAGCGAATAGACAATCGCACAAATGAACAAATGAACAAATGAACAAATGAACAAATGAACAAATGAACAAATGAACAAATGAACAAATGAACAAATGAACAAATGAACAAATGAACAAATGAACAAATGAACAAATGAACAAACGAACAAATGAACAAATGAACAAATGAGCGAATAGGCAAATGAACGAATGAACAAATGAGCGAATAGACAATCGCACAAATGAACAAATGAACAAATGAACAAATGAGCAAAACGAGCAAAATGAACAAATGAACGAAACGAGCAAAATGAACAAATGAACAAATGAACGAATGAACAAATCAGCGAATAGACAATCGCACAAATGAACAAATGAACAAATGAACAAATGAACAAATGAACAAATGAACAAATGAACAAATGAACAAATGAACAAATGAACAAATGAACAAATGAACAAATGAACAAATGAACAAATGAACAAATGAACAAATGAACAAATGAACAAATGAACAAATGAACAAATGAACAAATGAACAAATGAACAAATGAACAAATGAACAAATGAACAAATGAACAAATGATCAAATGAACAAATGAACGAATGAACAAATTGGCGAATAGACAATCGAACGAATGAACAAATGAACAAATGAACAACTGAACAAACGAACAAATGAACAAATGAGCGAATAGACAATCGCACAAATGAACAAATAAACAAATGAACAAATGAACAAATGAACAAATGAACAAATGAACAAATGAACAAATGAACAAATGAACAAATGAACAAATGAACAAATGAACAAATGAACAAATGAACAAATGAACAAATGAACAAATGAACAAATGATCAAATGAACAAATGAACGAATGAACAAATTGGCGAATAGACAATCGAACGAATGAACAAATGAACAAATGAACAACTGAACAAACGAACAAATGAACAAATGAACAAATGAACAAATGAACAAAAGAACAAATGAACAAATGAACAAATGAACAAATGAACAAATTAACAAATGAACAAATGAACAAATGAACAAATGAACAAATGAACAAATGAACAAATGAACAAATGAACAAATGATCAAATGAACAAATGAACGAATGAACAAATGAACAAATGAACAAATGAACAAATGAACAATTGAAAAAGTGAACATGTCAACAAATGAACAAATGAACAAATGATCAAATGATCAAATGAACGAATGAACAAATGAACAAATGAACAAACGAACAAACGAACAAACGAACAAACGAATAAATGAACAAATGAACAAATGAACAAATGAACAAATGAACAAATGAACAAATGAACAAATGAACAAATGAACAAATGAACAAATGAACAAATGAACAAATGAACAAATGAACAAATGAACAAATGAACAAATGAACAAATGAACAAATGAACAAATGTACAAATGTACAAATGAACAAATGAACAAATGAACAAATGAACAAATGAACAAATTAACAAATGAACAAATGAACAAATGAACAAACGAACAAATGAACAAATGAACAAATGAACAAATGAACAAATGAACAAATGAACAAATGAACAAATGAACAAATGAGCGAATAGACAATCGCACAAATGAACAAATAAACAAATGAACAAATGAACAAATGAAGAAATGAACCAATGAACAAATGAACAAATGAACAAATGAACAAATGAACAAGTGAACAAATGAACAAATGAACAAATGAACAAATGAACAAATGAACAAATGAACAAATGAACAAATGAAAAAATGAACTAATGAACAAATGAAGAAATGAACAAATGAACAAATGAACAAATGAACAAATGAGCAAATGAACGAATGAGCAAAATGAGCAAAAGGAACAAATGAACAAATGAACAAATGAACAAATGAACAAATGAACAAATGAACAAATGAACAAATGAACAAATGAACAAATGAACAAATGAAAAAATGAACTAATGAACAAATGAAGAAATGAACAAATGAACAAATGAACAAATGAACAAATGAGCAAATGAACAAATGAGCAAAATGAGCAAAAGGAACAAATGAACAAACGAACAAATGAACAAATGAACAAATGAACAAATGAACAAATGAACAAATGAACAAATGAACAAATGAACAAATGAACAAATGAACAAATGAACAAATGAACAAATGAACAAATGAACAAATGAACAAATGTACAAATGAACAAATGTACAAATGAACAAATGAACAAATGAACAAATGAACAAATGAACAAATGAACAAATGAACAAATGAACAAATGAACAAATGAACAAATGAACAAATGAACAAATGAACAAATGAACAAATGAACAAATGAACAAATGAACAAATGAACAACTGAACAAATGAACAAATGAACAAATGAACAAATGAACAAATGAACAAATGAACAAATGAACAAATGAATAAATGAACAAATGAACAAATGAACAAATGAACAAATGAACAAATGAACAAATGAAGAAATGAACAAATGAACAAATGAACAAATGAACAAATGAACAAATGAACAAATGAACAAATGAACAAATGAACAAATGAACAAATGAACAAATGATCAAATGAACAAATGAACAAATGAGCAAGTGAACAAATGAACAAATGAACAAATGATCAAATGAACAAATGAACAAATGAACAAATGAACAAATGAACAAATTTATAAATGAACAAATGAACAAATGAACAACTGAACAAACGAACAAATGAACAAATGAACAAATGAATAAATGAACAAATGAACAAATGAACAAATGAACAAATGAACAAATGAACAAATGAACAAATGAACAAATGAACAAATGAACAAATGAACAAATGAACAAATGAACAAATGAACAAATGAACAAATGAACAAATGAACAAATGTACAAATGAACAAATGAACAAATGAACAAATGAACAAATGAACAAATGAACAAATGAACAAATGAACAAATGAACAAATGAACAAATGAACAAATGAACAAATGCACAAATGAACAAATGAACAAATGATCAAATGAACAAATGAACGAATGAACAAATGAACAAATGAACAACTGAACAAACGAACAAATGAACAAATGAACAAATGAACAAAAGAACAAATGCACAAATGAACAAATGAACAAATGAACAAATGAACAAATGAACAAATGAACAAATGAACAAATGAACAAATGAACAAATGAACAAATGAACAAATGAACAAATGAAAAAATGAACAAATGAACAAATGAACAATTGAAAAAGTGAACATGTCAACAAATGAACAAATGAACAAATGATCAAATGAACAAATGAACGAATGAACGAATGAACAAATGAACAAACGAACAAATGAACAAATGAACAAATGAACAAATGAACAAATGAACAAATGAACAAATGAGCAAATGAACAAATGAACAAATGAACAAATGAACAAATGAACAAATGAACAAATGAACAAATGAACAAATGAACAAATGAACAAATGAACAAATGAACAAATGAACAAATGAACAAATGAACAAATGAACAAGTGAACAAATGAACCAATGAACGAATGAAAAAATGAAGTAATGAACAAATGAAGAAATGAACTAATGAACAAATGAACAAATGAGCAAAATGAGCAAAAGGAACAAATGAACAAACGAACAAATGAACAAATGAACAAATGAACAAATGAACAAATGTACAAATGAACAAATGAACAAATGAACAAACGAACAAATGAACAAATGAACAAATGAACAACTGAACAAATGAACAAATGAACAAATGAACAAATGAACAAATGGACAAATGAACAAATGAACAAATGAACAAATGAACAAATGAACAAATGAACAAATGAACAAATGAACAAATGAACAAATGAACAAATGAACAAATGGACGAATGATCAAATGAACAAACGAACAAACGAACAAACGAACAAATAAACAAATGAACTAATGAACTAATGAACAAATGTAGAAATGAACAAATGAACAAATGATCAAATGGACAAATGAACAAATGGAAAAATGAACAAATGAACAAATGAACAAATGAACAAATGAACAAATGAACAAATGACCAAATGAACAAATGAACAAATGAACAAATGAACATATGAACAAATGAACAAATGAACAAATGAAGAAATACACAAGTGAACAAATGAAGAAATACACAAGTGAACAAATGAACAAGTGAACAAATGAACAAGTGAACAAATGAACAAGTGAACAAATGAACAAATGAACAAATGAACAAATGATCAAATGAACAAATGAACAAATGAACAAATGAACAAATGAACAAATGAACAAATGAACAAATGAACAAATGAACAAATGATCAAATGAACAAATGATCAAATGAACGAATGAACAAATGAACAAATGAACAAACGAACAAACGAACAAACGAACAAACGAACAAATGAACAAATGAACAAATGAACAAATGAACAAATGAACAAATGAACAAATGAACAAATGAACAAATGAACAAATGAACAAATGTACGAATGAACAAATGAACAAATGAACAAATGAACAAGTGAACAAATGAACAAATGAGCAAATGAACAAATGAACAAATGAACAAATGAACAAATGAATAAATGAACAAATGAACAAGTGAACAAATGAACAACTGAACAAATAACCAAATTAACAAATAACCAAATGAACAAATGAACAAATGAACAAATGAACAAACGAACAAATGAACAAATGAGCGACTAGGCAAATGAACGAATGAACAAATGAGCGAATAGACAATCGCACAAATGAACAAATGAACAAATGAACAAATGTACAAATGAACAAATGAACAAATGAACAAATGAACAAATGAACAAATGAACAAATGAACAAATGAACGAATGAACAAATGAACAAATGAACAAATGAACAAATGAACAAATGAACAAATGAACAAATGAACAAATGGACAAATGAACAAATGAGCGAATAGGCAAATGAACGAATGAACAAATGAGCGAATAGACAATCGCACAAATGAACAAATGAACAAATGAACAACTGATCAAATGAACAAATGAACGTATGAACAAATTGGCGAATAGACAATCGAACGAATGAACAACTGAACAAACGAACAAATGAACAAATGAACAAATGAATAAATGAACATATGAACAAATGAACAAATGAACAAATGCACAAATGAACAAATGAACATATGATCAAATGAACAAATGAACGAATGAACAAATTGGCGAATAGAAAATCGAACGAATGAACAAATGAACAAATGAACAAATGAACAAATGAACAAGTGAACAAATGAACAAATGAGCAAATGAACAAATGAACAAATGAACAAATGAACAAATGAATAAATGAACAAATGAACAAGTGAACAAATGAACAACTGAACAAATAACCAAATTAACAAATAACCAAATGAACAAATGAACAAATGAACAAACGAACAAATGAACAAATGAGCGACTAGGCAAATGAACGAATGAACAAATGAGCGAATAGACAATCGCACAAATGAACAAATGAACAAATGAACAAATGAACAAATGTACATATGAACAAATGAACAAATGAACAAATGAACAAATGAACAAATGAACAAATGAACAAATGAACAAATGAACGAATGAAGAAATGAACCAATGAACAAATGAACAAATGAACAAATGAACAAATGAACAAGTGAACAAATGAACAAATGAACAAATGAACAAATGAACAAATGAACAAATGAACAAATGAAAAAATGAACTAATGAACAAATGAAGAAATGAACAAATGAACAAATGAACAAATGAACAAATGAGCAAATGAACGAATGAGCAAAATGAGCAAAAGGAACAAATGAACAAATGAACAAATGAACAAATGAACAAATGAACAAATGAGCAAATGAACGAATGAGCAAAATGAGCAAAAGGAACAAATGAACAAATGAACAAATGAACAAATGAACAAATGAACAAATGAACAAATGAACAAATGAACAAATGAACAAATGAGCAAATGAACAAATGAGCAAAATGAGCAAAAGGAACAAATGAACAAACGAACAAATGAACAAATGAACAAATGAACAAATGAACAAATGAACAAATGAACAAATGAACAAATGAACAAATGAACAAATGAACAAATGAACAAATGAACAAATGAACAAATGAACAAATGAACAAATGTACAAATGAACAAATGTACAAATGAACAAATGAACAAATGAACAAATGAACAAATGAACAAATGAACAAATGAACAAATGAACAAATGAACAAATGAACAAATGAACAAATGAACAAATGAACAAATGAACAAATGAACAACTGAACAAATGAACAAATGAACAAATGAACAAATGAACAAATGAACAAATGAACAAATGAACAAATGAATAAATGAACAAATGAACAAATGAACAAATGAACAAATGAACAAATGAACAAATGAAGAAATGAACAAATGAACAAATGAACAAATGAACAAATGAACAAATGAACAAATGAACAAATGAACAAATGAACAAATGAACAAATGATCAAATGAACAAATGAACAAATGAGCAAGTGAACAAATGAACAAATGAACAAATGATCAAATGAACAAATGAACAAATGAACAAATGAACAAATGAACAAATTTATAAATGAACAAATGAACAAATGAACAACTGAACAAACGAACAAATGAACAAATGAACAAATGAATAAATGAACAAATGAACAAATGAACAAATGAACAAATGAACAAATGAACAAATGAACAAATGAACAAATGAACAAATGAACAAATGAACAAATGAACAAATGAACAAATGAACAAATGAACAAATGTACAAATGAACAAATGAACAAATGAACAAATGAACAAATGAACAAATGAACAAATGAACAAATGAACAAATGAACAAATGAACAAATGCACAAATGAACAAATGAACAAATGATCAAATGAACAAATGAACGAATGAACAAATGAACAAATGAACAACTGAACAAACGAACAAATGAACAAATGAACAAATGAACAAAAGAACAAATGCACAAATGAACAAATGAACAAATGAACAAATGAACAAATGAACAAATGAACAAATGAACAAATGAACAAATGAACAAATGAACAAATGAACAAATGAAAAAATGAACAAATGAACAAATGAACAATTGAAAAAGTGAACATGTCAACAAATGAACAAATGAACAAATGATCAAATGAACAAATGAACGAATGAACGAATGAACAAATGAACAAACGAACAAATGAACAAATGAACAAATGAACAAATGAACAAATGAACAAATGAACAAATGAGCAAATGAACAAATGAACAAATGAACAAATGAACAAATGAACAAATGAACAAATGAACAAATGAACAAATGAACAAATGAACAAATGAACAAATGAACAAATGAACAAATGAACAAATGAACAAATGAACAAATGAACAAATGAACAAATGAACAAATGAACAAATGAACAAATGAACAAATAAACATATGAACAAATGAACAAATGAACAAATGAAGAAATACACAAGTGAACAAATGAACAAATGAACAAATGAACAAACGAACAAACGAACGAACGAACGAACGAACAAACGAACAAATGAACAAAAGAACAAATGAACAAATGTACATATGAACAAATGAACAAATGAACAAATGAAGAAATACACAAGTGAACAAATGAACAAATGAACAAATGAACAAACGAACAAACGAACGAACGAACGAACGAACAAACGAACAAATGAACAAAAGAACAAATGAACAAATGTACATATGAACAAATGAACAAATGAACAAATGAACAAATGAACAAATGTACAAATGAACAAATGAACAAATAAACAAATGAACAAATGAACAAATGAACAAATGAACAAATGAACAAATGAACAAATGAACAAATGAACAAATGAACAAATGAACAAATGAACAAATGGACAAATGAACAAATGAGCGAATAGGCAAATGAACGAATGAACAAATGAGCGAATAGACAATCGCACAAATGAACAAGTGAACAAATGAACAAATGATCAAATGAACAAATGAACGAATGAACAAATTGGCGAATAGACAATCGAACGAATGAACAAATGAACAAATGAACAAATGAACAAATGAAGAAATGAACAAATGAACAAATGAACAAATGAACAAATGAACAAACGAACAAATGAACAAATGAACAAATGAACAAATGAACAAATGAACAAATGAACAAATGAACAAAAGAACAAATGAACAAATGAACAAATGAACAAATGAACAAATGAACAAATGAACAAATGAACAAATGAAAAAATGAACAAATGAACAAATGAACAAATGAACAATTGAAAAAGTGAACATGTCAACAAATGAACAAATGAACAAATGAACTAATGAACAAATGAACAAATGAGCAAAATGAGCAAAAGGAACAAATGAACAAACGAACAAATGAACAAATGAACAAATGAACAAATGAACAAATGTACAAATGAACAAATGAACAAATGAACAAACGAACAAATGAACAAATGAACAAATGAACAAATGAACAAATGAACAAATGAACAAATGAACAAATGAACAAATGGACAAATGAACAAATGAACAAATGAACAAATGAACAAATGAACAAATGAACAAATGAATAAATGAACAAATGAACAAATGAACAAATGAACAAATGAACAAATGAACAAATGAACAAATGAACAAACGAACAAACGAACAAACGAACAAATAAACAAATGAACTAATGAACTAATGAACAAATGTAGAAATGAACAAATGAACAAATGATCAAATGGACAAATGAACAAATGGAAAAATGAACAAATGAACAAATGAACAAATGAACAAATGAACAAATGAACAAATGAACAAATGAACAAATGAACAAATGAACAAATGAACAAATGAACAAATGAACAAATGAACATATGAACAAATGAACAAATGAACAAATGAAGAAATACACAAGTGAACAAATGAAGAAATACACAAGTGAACAAATGAACAAGTGAACAAATGAACAAGTGAACAAATGAACAAGTGAACAAATGAACAAATGAACAAATGAACAAATGATCAAATGAACAAATGAACAAATGAACAAATGAACAAATGAACAAATGAACAAATGAACAAATGAACAAATGAACAAATGAACAAATGAACAAATGAACAAATGAACAAATGAACAAATGAACAAATGAACAAATGAACAAATGAACAAATGAACAAATGAACAAATGAACAAATGAACAAATGAACAAATGAACAAATGAACAAATGAACAAATGAACAAATGAACAAATGAACAAATGAACAAATGAACAAATGAACAAATGAACAAATGAACAAATGAACAAATGAACAAATGAACAAATGAACAAATGAACAAATGAACAAATGAACAAATGAACAAATGAACAAATGAACAAATGAACAAATGAACAAATGAACAAATGAACAAATGAACAAATGAACAAATGAACAAATGAACAAATGAACAAATGAACAAATGAACAAATGAACAAATAAACATATGAACAAATGAACAAATGAACAAATGAAGAAATACACAAGTGAACAAATGAACAAATGAACAAATGAACAAACGAACAAACGAACGAACGAACGAACGAACAAACGAACAAATGAACAAAAGAACAAATGAACAAATGTACATATGAACAAATGAACAAATGAACAAATGAAGAAATACACAAGTGAACAAATGAACAAATGAACAAATGAACAAACGAACAAACGAACGAACGAACGAACGAACAAACGAACAAATGAACAAAAGAACAAATGAACAAATGTACATATGAACAAATGAACAAATGAACAAATGAACAAATGAACAAATGTACAAATGAACAAATGAACAAATAAACAAATGAACAAATGAACAAATGAACAAATGAACAAATGAACAAATGAACAAATGAACAAATGAACAAATGAACAAATGAACAAATGAACAAATGGACAAATGAACAAATGAGCGAATAGGCAAATGAACGAATGAACAAATGAGCGAATAGACAATCGCACAAATGAACAAGTGAACAAATGAACAAATGATCAAATGAACAAATGAACGAATGAACAAATTGGCGAATAGACAATCGAACGAATGAACAAATGAACAAATGAACAAATGAACAAATGAAGAAATGAACAAATGAACAAATGAACAAATGAACAAATGAACAAACGAACAAATGAACAAATGAACAAATGAACAAATGAACAAATGAACAAATGAACAAATGAACAAAAGAACAAATGAACAAATGAACAAATGAACAAATGAACAAATGAACAAATGAACAAATGAACAAATGAAAAAATGAACAAATGAACAAATGAACAAATGAACAATTGAAAAAGTGAACATGTCAACAAATGAACAAATGAACAAATGAACTAATGAACAAATGAACAAATGAGCAAAATGAGCAAAAGGAACAAATGAACAAACGAACAAATGAACAAATGAACAAATGAACAAATGAACAAATGTACAAATGAACAAATGAACAAATGAACAAACGAACAAATGAACAAATGAACAAATGAACAAATGAACAAATGAACAAATGAACAAATGAACAAATGAACAAATGGACAAATGAACAAATGAACAAATGAACAAATGAACAAATGAACAAATGAACAAATGAATAAATGAACAAATGAACAAATGAACAAATGAACAAATGAACAAATGAACAAATGAACAAATGAACAAACGAACAAACGAACAAACGAACAAATAAACAAATGAACTAATGAACTAATGAACAAATGTAGAAATGAACAAATGAACAAATGATCAAATGGACAAATGAACAAATGGAAAAATGAACAAATGAACAAATGAACAAATGAACAAATGAACAAATGAACAAATGAACAAATGAACAAATGAACAAATGAACAAATGAACAAATGAACAAATGAACAAATGAACATATGAACAAATGAACAAATGAACAAATGAAGAAATACACAAGTGAACAAATGAAGAAATACACAAGTGAACAAATGAACAAGTGAACAAATGAACAAGTGAACAAATGAACAAGTGAACAAATGAACAAATGAACAAATGAACAAATGATCAAATGAACAAATGAACAAATGAACAAATGAACAAATGAACAAATGAACAAATGAACAAATGAACAAATGAACAAATGAACAAATGAACAAATGAACAAATGAACAAATGAACAAATGAACAAATGAACAAATGAACAAATGAACAAATGAACAAATGAACAAATGAACAAATGAACAAATGAACAAATGAACAAATGAACAAATGAACAAATGAACAAATGAACAAATGAACAAATGAACAAATGAACAAATGAACAAATGAACAAATGAACAAATGAACAAATGAACAAATGAACAAATGAACAAATGAACAAATGAACAAATGAACAAATGAACAAATGAACAAATGAACAAATGAACAAATGAACAAATGAACAAATGAACAAATGAACAAATGAACAAATGAACAAATGAACAAATGAACAAATGAACAAATGAACAAATGAACAAATGAACAAATGAACAAATAAACATATGAACAAATGAACAAATGAACAAATGAAGAAATACACAAGTGAACAAATGAACAAATGAACAAATGAACAAACGAACAAACGAACGAACGAACGAACGAACAAACGAACAAATGAACAAAAGAACAAATGAACAAATGTACATATGAACAAATGAACAAATGAACAAATGAAGAAATACACAAGTGAACAAATGAACAAATGAACAAATGAACAAACGAACAAACGAACGAACGAACGAACGAACAAACGAACAAATGAACAAAAGAACAAATGAACAAATGTACATATGAACAAATGAACAAATGAACAAATGAACAAATGAACAAATGTACAAATGAACAAATGAACAAATAAACAAATGAACAAATGAACAAATGAACAAATGAACAAATGAACAAATGAACAAATGAACAAATGAACAAATGAACAAATGAACAAATGAACAAATGGACAAATGAACAAATGAGCGAATAGGCAAATGAACGAATGAACAAATGAGCGAATAGACAATCGCACAAATGAACAAGTGAACAAATGAACAAATGATCAAATGAACAAATGAACGAATGAACAAATTGGCGAATAGACAATCGAACGAATGAACAAATGAACAAATGAACAAATGAACAAATGAAGAAATGAACAAATGAACAAATGAACAAATGAACAAATGAACAAACGAACAAATGAACAAATGAACAAATGAACAAATGAACAAATGAACAAATGAACAAATGAACAAAAGAACAAATGAACAAATGAACAAATGAACAAATGAACAAATGAACAAATGAACAAATGAACAAATGAAAAAATGAACAAATGAACAAATGAACAAATGAACAATTGAAAAAGTGAACATGTCAACAAATGAACAAATGAACAAATGATCAAATGAACAAATGAACGAATGAACGAATGAACAAATGAACAAACGAACAAACGAACAAACGAACAAACGAACAAATGAACAAATGAACAAATGAACAAATGAACAAATGAACAAATGAACAAATGAACAAATGTACAAATGAACAAATGAACAAATGAACAAATGAACAAATGAACAATTGAAAAAGTGAACATGTCAACAAATGAACAAATGAACAAATGAACAAACGAACAAACGAACAAATGAACAAATGAACTAATGAACTAATGAACAAATGTAGAAATGAACAAATGAACAAATGAACAAATGAACAAATGAACAAATGAACAAATGAACATAAGAACAAATGAACAAATGAACAAATGAACAAATGAACAAATGAACAAATGAACAAATGAACAAATGAACAAATGAAAAAATGAACAAATGAACAAATGAAAAAATGAACAAATGAACAAATGAACAAATGAACAATTGAAAAAGTGAACATGTCAACAAATGAACAAATGAACAAATGATCAAATGAACAAATGAACGAATGAACGAATGAACAAATGAACAAACGAACAAACGAACAAACGAACAAATGAACAAATGAACAAATGAACAAATGAACAAATGAACAAATTTACAAATGAACAAATGAACAAATGAACAAATGAACAAATGAACAAATGAACAAATGAACAAATGAACAAATGAACAATTGAAAAAGTGAACATGTCAACAAATGAACAAATGAACAAATGAACAAACGAACAAACGAACAAATGAACAAATGAACTAATGAACTAATGAACAAATGTAGAAATGAACAAATGAACAAATGAACAAATGAACAAATGAACAAATGAACAAATGAACAAATGAACAAATGAACAAATGAACAAATGAACAAATGAACAAATGAACAAATGAACAAATGAACAAATGAACAAATGAACAAATGAACAAATGAACAAATGAACAAATGAACAAATGAACAAATGAACAAATGAACAAATGAACAAATGAACAAATGAACAAATGAGCGAATAGGCAAATGAACGAATGAACAAATGAGCCAATAGACAATCGCGCAAATGGACAAATGAACAAATGAACAAATGAACAAATGAACAAATGAACAAATGAACAAATGAACAAATGAACAAATGAACAAATGAACAAATGAACAAATGAACAAATGAACAAATGAACAAATGAACAAATGAACAAATGAACAAATGAACAAATGAACAAATGAACAAATGAACAAATGAACAAATGAACAAATGAACAAATGAACAAATGAACAAATGAACAAATGAACAAATGAACAAATGAACAAATGAACAAAAGAACAAATGAACGAATGAACAAATGAACAAATGAACAAATGAACAAATGAACAAGTGAACAAATGAACAAATGAACAAATGAACAAATGAACAAATGAACAAATGAACAAATGAACAAATGAACAAATGAGCAAAATGAGCAAAAGGAACAAAGGAACAAATGAACAAATGAACAAATGAACAAATGAACAAATAAACAAATGTACAAATGAACAAATGAACAAATGAACAAATGAACAAATGAACAAATGAACAAATGAACAAATGAACGAATGAACAAATGAACAAATGAACAAATGAACAACTGAACAAACGAACAAATGAACAAATGAACAAATGAATAAATGAACAAATGAACAAATGAACAAGTGAACAAATGCACAAATGAACAAATGAACAAATGATCAAATGAACAAATGAACGAATGAACAAATTGGCGAATAGACAATCGAACGAATGAACAAATGAACAAATGAACAACTGAACAAACGAACAAATGAACAAATGAACAAATGAACAAATGAACAAATGAACAAATGAACAAAAGAACAAATGAACAAATGAACAAATGAACAAATGAACAAATGAACAAATGAACAAATGAACAAACGAACAAACGAACAAATGAGCAAATGAACAAATGAACAAATGAACATATGAACAAATGAACAAATGAACAAATGAAGAAATACACAAGTGAACAAATGAAGAAATACACAAGTGAACAAATGAACAAGTGAACAAATGAACAAATGAACAAGTGAACAAATGAACAAGTGAACAAGTGAACAAATGAACAACTGAACAAATGAACAAATGAACAAATGTACAAATGAACAAATGAACAAATGAACAAATGAACAAATGAACAAATGAACAAATGAACAAATGAACAAATGAACAAATGAACAAATGAACGAATGAACAAATGAACAAATGAACAAATGAACAAATGAACAAGTGAACAAATGAAAAAATGAACTAATGAACAAATGAACAAATGAACAAATGAACAAATGAACAAATGAGCAAAATGAGCAAACGAACAAACGAACAAATGAGCAAATGAACAAATGAACAAATGAAGAAATGAAGAAATGAACAAATGAAGAAATGAACAAATGAACAAATGAACAAATGAACAAATGAACAAATGAACAAATGAACAAATGAACAAATGAACAAATGAACAAATGAACAAATGAACAAATGAACAAATGAACAAATGAACAAATGAACAAATGAACAAATGAACAAAGGATCAAATGAACAAATGAACAAATGAACAAATGAACAAATGAACAAATGAACAAATGAACAAATGAACAAATGAACAAATGAACAAATGAACAAATGAACAAATGAACAAATGAACAAATGAACAAATGAACAAATGAACAAATGAACAAATGAAAAAATGAACAAATGAACAAATGAGCAAATGAACAAATGAACAAATGAACATATGAACAAATGAACAAATGAACAAATGAAGAAATACACAAGTGAACAAATGAAGAAATACACAAGTGAACAAATGAACAAGTGAACAAATGAACAAATGAACAAGTGAACAAATGAACAAGTGAACAAGTGAACAAATGAACAACTGAACAAATGAACAAATGAACAAATGTACAAATGAACATATGAACAAATGAACAAATGAACAAATGAACAAATGAACAAATGAACAAATGAACAAATGAACAAATGAACAAATGAACGAATGAACAAATGAACAAATGAACAAATGAACAAATGAACAAGTGAACAAATGAAAAAATGAACTAATGAACAAATGAACAAATGAACAAATGAACAAATGAACAAATGAGCAAAATGAGCAAACGAACAAACGAACAAATGAGCAAATGAACAAATGAACAAATGAAGAAATGAAGAAATGAACAAATGAAGAAATGAACAAATGAACAAATGAACAAATGAACAAATGAACAAATGAACAAATGAACAAATGAACAAATGAACAAATGAACAAATGAACAAATGAACAAATGAACAAATGAACAAATGAACAAATGAACAAATGAACAAATGAACAAATGAACAAATGAACAAATGAACAAATGAACAAATGAACAAATGAACAAATGAACAAATGAACAAATGAACAAATGAACAAATGAACAAATGAACAAATGAACAAATGAACAAATGAACAAATGAACAAATGAACAAATGAACAAATGAACAAATGAACAAAATGAACAAATGAACAAATGAACAAATGAAAAAATGAACAAATGAACAAATGAACAAATGAACAAATGAACAAATGAACAAATGAGCGAATAGGCAAATGAACGAATGAACAAATGAGCCAATAGACAATCGCGCAAATGGACAAATGAACAAATGAACAAATGAACAAATGAACAAATGAACAAATGAACAAATGAACAAATGAACAAATGAACAAATGAACAAATGAACAAATGAACAAATGAACAAATGAACAAATGAACAAATGAACAAATGAACAAATGAACAAATGAACAAATGAACAAATGAACAAATGAACAAATGAACAAATGAACAAATGAACAAATGAACAAATGAACAAATGAACAAATGAACAAATGAACAAATGAACGAATGAACAAATGAACAAATGAACAAATGAACAAATGAACAAATGAACAAGTGAACAAATGAACAAATGAACAAATGAACAAATGAACAAATGAACAAATGAAGAAATGAACAAATGAACCAATGAACAAATGAGCAACATGAGCAAAAGGAACAAATGAACAAATGAACAAATGAACAAATGAACAAATGAACAAATGAACAAATAAACAAATGTACAAATGAACAAATGAACAAATGAACAAATGAACAAATTAACAAATGAACAAATGAACAAATGAACGAATGAACAAATGAACAAATGAACAAATGAACAACTGAACAAACGAACAAATGAACAAATGAACAAATGAATAAATGAACAAATGAACAAATGAACAAATGAACAAATGCACAAATGAACAAATGAACAAATGATCAAATGAACAAATGAACGAATGAACAAATTGGCGAATAGACAATCGAACGAATGAACAAATGAACAAATGAACAACTGAACAAAC